>NC_136486.1:169535439-169775439 GCF_053919585.1 Euprymna scolopes
AGGGAAGAGGAGTTGACAAATGAAAAGACGATAAGATTTTGTTTGGATCTCACGTGCTCCTTGTGAAGATTCTGTGTACTACGTTGACGTAGTTTAACTGTTGGATGTAAGACAGTAGAGAGAGAATAATAGTAAAATTCAGTTCAAATAGAACATCAGAGTACTTACTTAGCAGTATGACATGGCGTGACGTTCCAGTTCAAGGCATCGGTGGTGATTGCCGAAAGCTGCACCAATGAAAGCTAATAATAAAAAATGTGCGACAAATCATTCATCATTTTAGATGACCAAAAACTCGCACGGATACATTTCCAATGGGAAACAAGTTGCAAGGCCAGTTCTGTGTGTTAAGTGATGCCGAGGGATGTAAAGGGCACCCTAAACAGAATATAACGTAAGGGTTGCTAAAACGTCGACGTGGATCGTAAACGATGTTATCTTGCATCTCGACTTTAGGAACAAACGACGATTTAGTAAAAGTTATCTCTCATCTCGAGATAATTTAAGATAATAAAGGATATGTTCGCTAGTATACATCCTATGAATTAAATTCAAAGAAAATCAAGGTCAGGGTGCACACAGATGTCATTTCGACCTGCTGAGTTTTAGAAATGAACGAGACCTATCTTGCTTTCATAATTCAAAACCGACTTCGAAACCTACTAGATGATGCTATTTTATCTTCCCTACAAGCTTTTTCCGACAGAAGAGATGTCACGAACCTATCTCTTATCGATCGTTATCTTAATGGCTCGTCTGAGCTTCAGTCTTTGATCCTGACTAAACTTACACAAAAAACACTCGACTAATTACAAGCACTATCAATAATTTCCCAGACTCTCTATCTGTGCCCAAGTTTAATCAATACGGAGAATAATACACATGAATCACATGCGTGAAACAGACAAACTGCTGCACAGGGAAAACATGAAGAAGCTTTACAGAGAATGAAGAAACCGAAGCTGCATATCAACAAGTTCTACATTCTAATCACACATCCCCTCCCATTGTCCCATCACCCCCACCCCCCCCAAAAAGTGTGAAACCAAATAGCCGAGAAGAATCAAGGATGAGGAAAAGACCAAGGAGAAAGCGCTGACCAAATCGCCGCTGGACAAGCGTGTAGAGCTGGAACCTTGAGGAGGCTTAGTGTCACTCAAATTCCAATACAGACCAATGATCGCAGTCAGCGAGAAACCAATGGTGAGAGGCTGTTGCGATAACGCAAATTTATTTGCAAATGTTATCGAAGAAGATGGAGAGTGCTGGACGTCTGGGTAGACTTGTTGTCACTCAGCTTCCGGGGAACACCACAGGTTTTCAGTCAGATCTTTGATGACCTGTGTGAAACTCCATGTGAGCCAATAATAATAATAATAATAATAATAATAATAATAATAATAATAATAATAATAATAATAATGATAATACAGGTTTAAGTTGGGACACAGGGGCTCTGAGGAGAGGTAGTACCTTTGTTGTCTGGAATACTGCTCCTTGCCTAGTAGGGTGAACGGGTATCACTGGTCTCCGTTCATCCCTAAATCTCTCACATAGTGTCATGTCCCGATAAACCGCTTCAGTTGGCGAGCTAATCCCATGTGAGGGAGTGAAAATTCCCTGTGGTCAGGAAACACCGGGATGGTGTCCGGCAGGGTATAACCTTGATTCATGGGCAGAAGAATCCGACAGTCTTTCTAGAGATGGTGTCTAGAAAAACAAACCGGTTGGTGGCAACCTTGAAACCCAACCTCATAATGAGTGAAATGTCAAATCATAAAAATGAAGATAACAGCGTCAACAGGGCTGGAACCCAGCAGATGAAGGTGTCGTGCCCGGCAGACAAGGAGTACTCAACCCGGCTCCTGCAGGTCATCATCATGCAACGGGGAGAACCAACCAACGAATGAAATGGGATAAGAAGGTAAACAAGATTGTAATCGAATGCTGGATAAGAAATGAATCTACAAAAAGGAAGTTCAGACGGAGGATGAAGGTGATATGGGATAAAATAGGAGTGTTTCCTATCACAGAGCAAAGATTAGTAGATCAAGCCATGCAAATTAAGTTGAACAAATGGCTTACGGACTTTGAAATTGAGAAAATTCAAAGAATGTGTCAGGAGCGCAATGAATGAGAAGAGGATGATGTGATTCACAATGAAGAAACGCAAGATCAAGTTGTACAAGAACGTGTTGTTAAAAGACGACATGAGACGTTGATCCAAGATGAATCTGGCCGAGGGGAAGAGAAGTTCGCAGATTAGCAGCCAGAAGGAGGGCCTTGAGATGAAAGTGACGACAACTGGATATTCCAGGGAGATGATGATGGAACGGTACTGACGAGAGCCGATGATTGAAAGTAGGAGGGAGAGGACTGACAAATATTGCAACAACTATTGAATGAAACCAAACAAAATTCAGGAAATAACCCTCTAAATCTGAGATATAGTGATAGAAAGAAAGTTAAAGCTGTCACAATGAAAGTAAACAAAGTTATACCTCTTATCAGAACTAAGCCAATAACGGAAACAAACACCGAACGTTGTCTCGGAGTTGGTGGGTTACAAAGCAATACAGAAGGAGGATAAGGCACCATCTTGGAGAAAGAGAATTTTGGAAAAGCAGAAGCTCTTACGTAAGGATTTAGGTTGAATAAGATGAAAAGGAATGAGTTGCGAAATGACAGCACGATAACAAAGCTTAGAGGGATGAAAAATGTATCCCCGCAGTACACGAAGAAGTTCAACAAAGCTTAGTTGCAACTGGAGCGAAATTGGAAATATAACAAGAAGGTGTTTAATGAACAAGAGTAATTGGAAGATAAACAGTAGTGCCGGATGCAGCAGTAAGCACAAAATTTTTAAGCGACATATAGAGCAATCTAGTTGAGCACAAAGAAAATCCAGAGTGGCTGAAGATTGTGGAAGGAGAATTAGCAGGACTAGAAGTGTAAAAGGACATACGCATTGATTGCATGCCTACTGGAGAGAATAGAATGCCTACTGGAGAGAATAGAATGCCTACTGGAGAGAATAGAATGCCTACTTGGAGAGAATCGAATGCCTACTAGACACCAACCTCGGGTGTCTTCGGTCTCTCTGTACAGGGGTTTACCAGGGACTCTGGTATGAGGATACTTTCATTTTTTAATTAAAAGTAAACCCTGACCAAATATTCGAATTTAAATGTGAATGAAAAATAAAACTAAATCATCAAACTGGCAGGATGTCGCCCAGGATAAACAGATCCCCTCAGCATGGCTAAGCACTGGGCCATATAAGGAAAATAACGGTGAACCTTCTCCTTGTGATGTTTCCACAAATGAAAACACTAAGCTGGACATTCCACCAGACCAGTCAAATTCTAGTCCTGGAACCCGGCAAGACCAAACGAGAACCAATAAGAAAAGACACTATAACCAAGTCAAGTGGTCTCTTGAGGAGAAAAAAGTGATCTTCACTGTTTCGCATACTCCAGATATGAGAAATGGGGTAGGAAAAAAACAGTAAAAACTCGGAAAATGCTGGCCCTTCATAAAGTCATTTACACACATCAGTGCATGGACAGGCTGTACTTACCACGGAGAGAAGGTGGTTTAGGCCTACCTGAAATAAACCACGCATACCGAGCTTCAGTGGTAAGCATAGGCCAATACATCAAATTTTCTTATGACCCCAAAATAAAAATGGTGAATGAACATCACACCAAATGTTTGCCCCAGCAGAAGTCAACTACAAAGCTCGGTGAAAATTTCAGTCGTAACACATTGGACAAAAGTAGAAGAATATGATAACCCAGCAACCCTAATCGCCCGAAAGAAGAGAAAGGAGTATACTAAAAGGGAACTGAAGACAAGACTAGAAGGATGGCAACAACATAAGAGAGCAGGCAGGTTCATGGAAGAATTGAACCATAGCTAGATTGACAAGGAGGCCTCACTACAATGGCTTAAAAGTGACAAATTTCCATTTGATGAAAAACGAATAATTATAGCTGCACAAGACCAAGGCTTGATCACAAATGGATTTAAGAAAATGGCTGGTCTGCAAAAAAACGACCAATGCAGATTCTGTCACTCAGCTGTTGAAAGCCCAAGCTTTAGTCTTAATAGAGCAGAACGGGAAAAGATAACAAAATATCAGGACCTTAAAAATGATCTAAAAGCAACATGGTCTCTGAAAGAAATAAACATCGTACCAGTTGTGACAGGAGCAACTGGCATAATAAAAAAGAACCTTCAGAAATACTTAGAAGCAATCCATGGAAAACCAAGCTGTAAGGAAATACAGATAGCAGCCATAAAGGGAATAGTGTCTATTCTTAAAAGAGCCATCGGATATAAATTTAAATTATAATAGAATCAAGTGTTAGCCCCAGGAAGGAGCCCCTTGATCTCTTCAAACTAACAAAGGTAAAATAAAAAAAAAAACAAGAGAGAAAGCGGATACGAAAAATACCAAATTGGAAAAGCCCGAGTCCTGATGAAGTACAAGGGTACTGGATAAAGTAGGTAACAAATCTGCACAGAACGATAGCCCTTCAACTTAATAAGCGCCTTCGCAATAATACTGTGTCGCTTTGGATACTCACAGGGAAAACGGTATTTTGTTTGAAAGACTTCACAAAAGGAAATGTAGTTGATAACTTCAGATCTATCACGTGTTTACCGGTATTGTGGATATTGCTGACAGGTTTCATAGCTGACATATTGCAGGGTTATCTTGAACAAGCAACGTTAGTGCAAAGGGAGCAAAGAGGGTGCAGGTGGAGAAGTCGTGGGACTAAAGGCAAACTATTGATCAACAAGATGATTTTGAAAAATTGTTAGAAACGGTTATCGTCACTAGCAGTTGCGTGGATTGATTATCGTAAGGCTTATGATCTGGTTCCGCATAACTGGGTAGGAAAATGCATGGAAATGATTGGAGTGGCAATGGATATCATATTCTTCATACGTCGATGAAAAAGTGTAACACAGAACTGAATGCAGGTCAAACTAGACTTGGAAAGGTAAAAATAAAGCGAGGAATTTTCCAGGGTGATAGTTTGTCACCATGTTGTTTGCTTGATCATAATGCAATTGACACTGGCACTGGTAAGAAGAACGATTTAAATTATTCGTAAAAAAACAAAAAAACAAAAACAAATTGGTAGTTTAGTAAACACAGTAAAAGTTGTCACTGAAGATATAAACATATAATTTGGATTATCCAAATGTGGATTGCTAATCATGAACATAGGAAAGGTAGTTGTAAGTGATGGTCTTTGTGTGCTTCATGGCGAAAGGATGAGGAACATTGAGGAAAGTGGATACAAGTATCTTAGTGTTTATTTTTGGAGATGAATAAAATAATGCATGAACAGATGAGCGAATAAGTGCAGAGAGAATATTCCAGAAGAATTAGGAGCATCCTAATATAAAAATTAAATGGAGGAAATATCATCTCAGCCATTAATTCGAGAGCAGTATCAGTTATCAAATACGAAGCAGGAGTCATAAAGTGGACAAAAATGAATTGCAGAAACTGAACAAGAGAACAAGAAAAATGTTGACAATATATGGGGCGCAACACTAAAAGCTGACCTAGATACACTGCTAATAAAAAATTTAAGACCACTTAAAAATCTTTTTAAAAAACTTTTTTTAAGGATAGATTTTAAACTCTTCTGACTTAAGGTTACCAATACTACAATCCAAAAGGTTGTGGAAATAAAAAGCTACATTCAAAAGATTTATTTTTTAAATTCACATTTTTATTAAATTAGACTTTTTGCAAATGATCAAAATTAGAAGACCAAAGAGAAAAGTATTATTAAATTGTACAAAAGTGTATGAAAAGTGTATGAAAACATTCAACAATCCAAATTAATAATGAGTACTACCTCCACTGCTTTTGATGACTTCAAAAATTCTTTGGGGCATGCTAGAAATAAGGGTTTCCATTTAGGTACGGGGGATCATGCCAGTTTCTGGAGATGGCTTCACGAAGTTCATTTTTGAAAATTGTTTGCCATTTCGAATAAACATCTCTTGTCATCCATCCCCAAACATTTTCAATTAGGTTCAAGTCCGGTGAGAATGCAGGATGTCCCAAGAGATGGGCTCTATTTTCTTGTAGAAAGCTCAAGGTCCGTTTTCAGTTTGGATTGCAGCATTATCCTGTTGGAATAACCATGCATCCCCATCATCAAAGATGCATTTTGTAGCATGCTAACATAACCAGCTGCTGTCTGACGACCCTGCACCACCTGTAGCTCCACCGTACCTCCGTACGAAAAGGTACCTCATACCATTACGGACCCTCCACCACTATAACTTGTGGAAAAAATTTCAAGGGGCATGTTTTTGTCATGCAAATATCGCTGGAAGCCATCAGGACCATCTTAATTGACTTTTTTTTCATCAGAAAACAGGAATTTCCTCCACTTTTCAACGTCCCATGTTTGGTAGTCACGACCAAATCTTAAGCGGTCCACTTTGTGACGTGGAAGCAATCGAGGAATTTGCTTACGCTTTTTATTTACCTTTTTGTTGTAAGTGTCGTCTAAATGGTTACTCAACTGAAATTAGCATCTGTAACCGCCTTAATTTGATTAGGAGAAAGTCTTTGTCATACATAACAACCCGACTGCTTTTACTACTCAATGCAGGAGAAATTTATAGGCGCCTACCAAAGGATCTTGCTTTTCCATAATTCTTAGTGTTCTTTAAAAAGTTGCAAATAACAATTTTACTGCGACTGCCTTAGCTGCTATCACTCTCTATGGCAAAATTTGCTTATGGAATCCCAGAATTTGGGAGCGCTCAACTTCGGTTAGTTTTCTTGCTGTATGCATGGTAACACCTTTACACAGTGATTGCTAATCTCTAACTGAACTAAAACATTAGAATTGCCATAAATCTAACAATTAATCCCCTTGGTCTTATAATTTTGATTATGTGTAAAAATCCTAATTTAATAAAAATGCAAATTTGTAAATAAAATATTTGGAATTGACCTTTTTGTTTCCACAACTTTTAGATTGTAGTATTAGTAACCTTAAATCGAAAGAGTTTAAAATCCATCTTAAATTTTTATCAACAGTGTAGGTTGCACCTGAAAAGACGGGAAGAGGCTTGATCGGAGTCGAAGATTGTGTATGTGCGAAAGTTGACAGTCTTGATAAGTACTTACATGCTTCATGGGAGAACATATTGAAGGAAGTAAACAGCAATAATCCATTGGAAAACAAGAAACATGGAAAGAGCAGAGATGATATTCAGAAAAGGCATTAGGAGGAACATCAGAACAAAGTGTTGCATGGACAGTTCCACAAAGTTACAGTGAAGTTGAAGAGCGACAAGTCATAGGATTGGCTAATAAAAGGTTATTTGAAGAAAGCGACTGAAAGTACAATAATAACAGCTCAAGATCAAGCCATATACACAAGGAATTTGAGAAAAAATGGGTATATGATGAATGCATTGACCCAAGTTGTAGAGTATGCGGTGCCGCAGAGGAAACAGTGTCCCACATTTTGTCAGAACATTGAGATTGCTAGGATTTAGAAATCGAAAGAAGTTGGAGTAATCCCTGTTGTAGCAGGGGCATTGAGATCGTTGACGAAAGACGTTGAAAAATGGATACAAAAGTTGGATTTGGGAATAAAAGCAGAAATGTTACGAAATCATGTTTACTTAGAACAGCCAGAATAATTCGGAAAGTGTTGGACATAAAATTTCTAAGACGATCGGGTGAGGTCTGCTATTGCAGTTCAACTCGCGAGATAAAAAATCAATATTTTGAACAGAAAAAAAAAATAAATAAAAAATACTACTACTACTAATAATAATAATAATAAGTCGAGACAAATTATGCAAAGTATTACATTGATAAATCAGCTAAAAGTCCCCTATATTGACTGCGTGGACAGAAATGTGTGAATGTACAACACCTCATTAGTAGTTGTAAGAAGTTAGCTCCAAAGAAATACAAGAGACGACATGACAATATTGCGTAAACGGTCCATTGGGATATATATAAGAAAAAAGGGTTAGAGTGCAGTGAAAATTGAACGAGCCTGTTCTAGAACGGGTAGTGGAGAGTGATTATGTGAAATTATTGTGGGATATGAATATCCAATGTGATAATGTGATTGAAGCAAGGAGATCAGACGTAGTCTTGATAGAAAAACTGGACACAAGGCAATAATCATTGATATAGCTATATGGAAAAATCATTTAGAAAAAATCATATATAGCAGCTGTTTCGCTGCGCACAAGAGTTTAAGTGTCGATAAACGCGGCGAGTGCTTCACTGTGAAATTGAAAACTGGATTGTATTCATGCTTTTGTCTACTGCATTATTACCTTTGATACGGCGTAAGAAATATTATAATGCGTACGTATGTTAACATTCGCATTTATATGCCGTTTAAGTTGCTGGATTTCTTTAGAAAGACTTACGCATTATGTTTACTGGCAACCTTTTATTTCCTTGCTATTGTTAACAGAAAAGGCGCAACTATTAAAGCATGGTAATACAAGCATTCATTAACAGTTTATAAGAAGGGATCTTGTGTTAAGCACTTGTAATTGCTGATGGTCATTGCTTCATTCCATAAGAACACTTTAGCTTCATTTCAATTGCTTGAACGCATTCCATAGTAAGCCAGTCTGCTCACGTTCAGTAAATTCGATTTTTGCATAACGCGGTGAGAAACATGCATAACATAAGATCCTTGAAAAGTGAGTGGGATTAAAGAGATTCGTATTAACAAATGGACGGAAAGAGAGAGAGAGGAGGGAGAGAGAGCTCTGATCGACAGGGGAGAGGTGTAGTTAAGGAAAAAAGTAGGAGGGAGAAAGGGGGAAAAGAAGGTGAATATAAGACCGAGGTATGTTATTGTGCAGATGCTTAGAGAAAAATGCAAAGTAAAAAGTAAAATATAAAACAGTGATGTAGAGTAAGTCTAAAACTACGGAATGTGTAGGGATATTATTTATAACCCCAAGAATTTATCTATATATATCAAGCTAAAATTTATTGACCCCTTTTACAACGTTGTTTCTTGATATAGATATCAACGAATATAATACTACTACTAAATTACTACTACTACTATTATTACTACAAACTATCACTACCAATAATAATAATAATAATAATAATAATAATAAATCTTTACGAAAATAGTTCAATAGGATAATTCACTTACATATCCAAAACACGCTTTCTTGCCACAGATAATTTAAATTAAAATATCAAACAAAAGAAATAAAGCTGCAAGAATTAAAATAAACTATTAAACCCACACCCCAAAGAACACACACATGCATGTGTCGCCAACCTTGATTAATGCAAAATGTTTATGAATGATCAAGGATGATGTGAATCCATACATAGAAGAACAGCACTAGAATGGTGCAAATAATACTGGAATCTCTAGAAGATTATTTCCACCAAACCTCTGGAAAATACGATCGGTCGTTGCTGGAAAATAATCAACGGAAAAGGCAGTTGCGGCAATGCAAAATAGTTTACAATGGACATCAAAAACGTACAGAAAGCTGGGAATCTAAGGAGACTTTTTCACTCAAAATCCAGAGGATATTACTGATTATTATTATTTGTATATCGTTATAGTATGTACAATAATCTAATTATTAACAACAATTTATAATGGTGCGCTGGGTATGACTTTAAAAGATTCAGTAGCGAGGACCCACCTGGGGACTGTGAAGTTTTCTCTTAGTAACGATTGCTCCCAAGTAAATTTTCGCCCTGAGTGGTGATATTTGTTAGGGTAGCTAGTGCTACTAGATCACTATGTCTGTATATATCGGCTTCCTGACAAAAATGCTCGGCACATTGTAGATGACTTGGAAGCGCATGCTAATTTTATATTCCCCTGACACTTCTTCCTCCAAAGAAAGACGGTTCAACCTGCCTAGGATGGATGCTGTACCAACACCAACTACTATATATCGGTTAAATCTTTCAACTAAATTGATTGTATCTAAAAGACATCAAAATGTCTAGTGCAGTCGTTGTTTAACAGCCATCATTTTAATTTACCAAAATAATAAGCGAACTGGAAACATATAACAACGACACATTTTTATTTTCTAAAATTATGTGACACAATTTTGCTGTTTTGTAAGGACTTAATTCAATTCTGAAAAATTGAAGATAAAAGTCAAATAAAAATTATTTAATCTTTCTACTGATATTCGGTTATTTAAATATTTCTAACCTATGAATTCTTATAACTCAACGACTTGTTTCTTTACTAATGACTTGTGCTTTATAAACAGAATAATTATCTAATGTGAACGCAATGTGTTCTTTATATTAAACATATTAGTCGAAAAAGAAATAAAATAAATATACAATAGGTACGCCAGTTCAATTGATGTGTTTAATGTGACAAAAGAACCAATTGGCTTATAACAATGTACACATAAGCGTGACATCAAACGACTGAGGCGATTGGACGCAACTACCAATCTCTACTCAATACAGATATGATAAAAATGCGCATAACGATGACTCGTTATTCAAACATAAGCGAAACCGACCAACACATCCTCTTTTAATGGTGCTTTGACGCATATAAAAAAAATTTCTAAGGAGAAATGAATCGTGGAGTCGGGATTTACCAGCTTTGATGCCACAAATGGAGCAAACAATTTCTATAGACTTGAAGAGGATGAACTAAGTGCTTTATATTTTTCATATTAACAATTTAGCAAAAAAAAATATCTTATAAAAAACTTGCAATACTTTATTGTGATGTCCTATATATGATTTTGCGAAGTAGATAGAGTTTTTCAATCTGAAGGGGTAAAACGCTTAATTCTTAATCACTGTGCTTGTTCATTCTAGCTTAATGTCGCCATTTGAATGTTGTTCTTTTGCTGTTTCTATGTTACAATGCTACCCCTCTCTTTCTTTCTATCTTTCTATTCCCCTTTCTCTCTTTTCTTCCTCGCTCTTTTTACTTCTATTTATACGTATATACACATGGAATTTAAAAGCGGACTTGTAAATAAAAATACATTAAATTCAATTCGAAATTAGAATAACAATCGCAACAATGTTAAGTTTAAGATTATAGTAATTATTGATAGGATAAATAATAATAATAATAATAATAATAATAATAATAATAATAATAATAATAATAATAATAATAATAAATGTTAAAATTAGAATAAAAATTATTAAACCAGGGGTATACGAGATTAATAAATAATTAAACATGACAAAAATGGCTTAAAGAAGAGAAGAAAAACAAAATGACGACTAATGAACAAATAAAATAAATTTAGACTGAAGTTAAGATTTGTGTGTGTCTCTGTGTGTTATGGGATATAAAACAATTTTTATATAAAGATCAAATAGATTCTTCTAGGAATAGCCTTTCAGAGCAAAAACAGAGTTTACTATTGAAACCTTTAAATATATTAAAGTGATTTTCACGTTGTCTTCATTTGAAGACTGAAGTATCTTTGCATGCATTTTATTTTATTGGTGGTCCTTTGGCACTCAAATTATTTTAATTTGAGTACAAAAAATATTTATTTATTATCTTAATATATTTAAGGTATTTTTAAATCAATCCTTCCGAAGAAGTCTAGAAAAAAAGACGAAACGTTGATGAATATATAATTTTGAGTTGCTCTCTCCATATAGATATTTATAATATATATATATATATATATATATATATATATATATATATATATATATATATAAAGCTCAACGTCTGTTTGTGTGTCTGTTTGGACAAAAATAGGCTCCTATTTGGTTTACAATTAAACTAAACTGATCACATTCAATGTTAAAGAGGTATCAAGAATCTGAAATGGGTATCAGAAAGGCCGAACTACTAAATTTGGCAGGATAACCCACCATGAGGGGGGAATTTCTGACGTGTTACACTGCTCACTTTAACTTACGGAGGTGGGGCCCTAGAGATGACATATAACTGGGAACTATGCAAGCTCACCTTTTGCTGTAGACCTTCTGGACTTGCCATAATAACCCACCATGAGAAAGGAGGTTTACGAATTATATTGCGTACTTCCACCAACGGAGATGATGCCCCATGAAGGTTACTTATAATGGGGACTCCTAATTAGTGTTCACACGTTTGTGTCAATAAATATTCCCACACTGTCCCTTTATTCATTTGAGCAATTGCCTCCACTCCTCACAAAGATGATCCGAACAATGCCGGTTCTGTCTGAGTGTCTGTGTGTCTGTCTGTATAGGACGATGTTATAAAGCTGAATGTAGGTGTGTTTGTCTGGCTGTACATCTATACGACAAAAGGGAATATGATACAAAAAGTATGTAGCAAGTAAATATCAGTTTAAAAGATTTTAAAAGTTAAATTATTTATATAAATCAGTGTCCATTGTTGAAGGTTCTTCTTGAACCCAGTCAACGAAGGGTACTACTGCTAGTATATTTTAAGCTTGTGATGTGGTTTGTATTATTGGAATTTCTAGTATGTTGCGTGTGCTAAAATTATTGCATTATGTGCGTGGGTGGGTGAACGAAGGTGTCGGTTTGTAAGAAAAGTGTCTCGTATATATGTTTGTCTTATGATTTAAATAGTTTTCTATGTAGTGTGTATTTTCAGGAAAAAAGATTAAAAGGTCGTCAATATATCTAAAGTGTTCGGCATTTGGAGGTTATCGAAACTTTAAAGGGTCAGGTTCCAGAAATTCTAAGGAGATTCCCATCAAACATTGAGCATTTATATCAGGATACGATTAATCTATTCGTCAGGTTATGCATTACAAACGCAGGTGTGTTTTTTTAGTTATGTCGATGATGGTGCTGGGTTTACTGTTGAATGTTTTTTTGTTATTCACATATTTGTTTATCGCAGCGTTTATTTAGCTTTCTCTGTATATATGGATATGGATATATATATATATTATGTTATGTTGTTGTATCATGAAGGGGTTCGTGTGTGATCGTCTAGTCAGAGTAAATGTCGTGTGATCGTCTAGCTGTTTTTTCTATTAAATGGTATGTTCATATGCCGTTGTGTGTGGTACATGTATTTTAAAAATACCTTCTACGTCTTGGGTGTTGGTCCATCTGGAACCATCTCGTGTCTTGGAGGGGAGACGGTACCTTTTTTGGACGAAGTTTCATTCACTCCAACACGACGAATTTGTTTTATAGTTTTTATTTCACTTTCCAGATGTCTAAAGAAGATGGAAAGTGAAATCTCTGGCTTGTGTTTATTCTTGGTCTCGTTTCTACACACGCCAGCGTACCCCAGTGAAGGGGAGGAGAAGTCTAAAGCCGTCCGTCGCCTTTTAAGCACACGCAATCCGATCAGCTGATCCTGACTTCCGGTCAACGTGTCTCAATATAATTTACACACCTCCCTCTCTCTCGCTGTCTTGATCAATTCTGTAACATTCCATCAATCTTTATTTTCCAAAAATGTACGCATTTTTTAATTCTAGTACATTTTTCTCTATATGTACACAACCACTTGGCTAAGAAAGATCAGACACCATAAAACAAAAAACAAAACTTTTTTTTCTCAAGTCAACTGACTTCATAATTTTATTGTTTTTAGACTAGAATCTCTATCTGATCTCCCTGGCATATTCCTTTTGCGTGTAGGGTATTCCTCCCCTGAACCACGTCAGCTGCTTTATCCAGTCACCCTTATGCCGTAAACTAGAGGTCTAACTTTACCTCTTTCAAAATTGACGACTCCTTTCGTCCTTTTCTCGGTTGTTCTATTAAGTATGGCTTTGTTTTCATTTTTTAACTATCTTTTCCGGGACATCTCAAAGCTCATAATTACTTTTCGTGGTTGGCTTCCAAATTTTAAGATATACCTTTCATAAACTGATTCACTTGAATTTCCTTGCTCGGACTCTTAGAATTTCCATGAAGATTTTAGAGAATATCACCATTAACTAATTAAAACCTTTGCGCCAAAATTTCTATTTGTGCACTAAATTCTATCTAATGGCCCGATTTTTGTGATTTTTCTTTTTTCCCCATCAGAGCGTCCAAGATCCAGCAGAGATATCCCACATTCACGCGTTTCTAAAAAATACAAAGTTATATCTTCCTACGTACTTACGGTATCTTTTACTTTTCTCTCACTTGATTATGCTATATGTGATTAGCCCTTGGACTCGCACAGCCCTTTTTTCATAAGGAAATCTAGTATCCTTCCAACGCCTGCCTTTTTAATTTATTATGCCGAGACTTATCCTCTGCTCTAAGCCATTACATGATGCATACTTTAAAAAGCACACAACATCGCAGGTTCCCATCTGTATTTTTCTTATTAGCGGCACCTCTAGTGCTTATCATCTCCATAGCAAGTTACTCTTCTCGCGAAAAATGTTATGGGCATCATAAAAAAACAATTGTCAAAAAGAAAATTTCTTTCTTTCGGCTTATCACATCTGAAAACTCTCAAAATACCCATTTACGTAATTTATATTGTCCCCTCTCTAAAATGTTAACTGGTTTCTAAGCCAACCATTCTTTATCAATATCATCTTATTTTTCTTAAATCATTTCAATTCTAATGTATATACCTAATAATGACTACGCACCCGGAGAAAATTCCACGAAAGAAAAACGACACAAAAAAATTCTACAACCATTTCGAAAATTAGAATAAATATCAACTGAACCTTTAACTCTTCCAAAACTTAAGAACTAGTTGACCCCTTATTCAACCCAGTAGTGTGTCTTTTAAACAAATGTTATTATTTCTTACACTGCTTAATCTTATTTATTTCTCGTTTTCCCCATTTTATTAATATTATTACTATCATTATTACTTAATTAACAACATGTTCTTATTTTTAAAATTTTTCATTATTTCAATTAACCCCACAAGGCAAAGATTCGCTCTTTCTCCATTCTGCGAAAAAAAATGCATGCCAAGAACAAGAAAATCCTGCACAATACCTATTCGATAAAACATCAATTATATAAAAAATAAAAAAAATTGTTGTAATCATTCACAAAGTCTCGTCTCACCAACAAAATACCAGATAACAAAACAACAAATTCTGAGGTCGGTTGTATCACCTTTACCACCTCACAGAATATCAAAAATAAGAAATAAAAAATCACAGTCGTTTACCAAAAATACATAGACATTTACAATTAAAATACATAGTCGTTTCCAAAAACAAAAAAAAAGACTCACTTATAAACTTCAAAACAATCATTCATAAAACAAAAATTCAACACAAAATAACAAATCGATGGAAACTAAAATTGTCCACGTCACCCAACACTGGGGTTTCTGAAAAAGAAAAAAATATCACCTTTAACTTATCCGAGTGATTTTTATTATGACCTCTTCTGCCATTTTCTCTTCTGCCACTTACGCCGCGTCAGGGGAATTCCATTTGATCCCCGACGCCGGAGAGAAGTACATTTCGCTCTGCTATATTGGAAAAAAAATTTTCAGGTCGGTAACTGCAACTGCTTTTTAAGGCATATAGCTCTGCGAAAAATATCGGGATCTCCATACATGGATTTTTCCCATTTTGATCCTACTCGAAATCACCGAATCCATCACCCAAAGCAACACTTGTGCTTTTTCTTAATCTAAAAAAACATACATTTTAACATTTCATAAAACAGTTTACATACAATGAATAACATTTTTCAACACCAGAAAAAAAATTCCTAAGAAAAAAAAACCCGAACAATTAGAGAGAAAAAAATTCACATTGGCAGCCTGTCCATTGTTTCTTCACAAAAGACACCGAGTTTTACAGTCTAAAAATTGCAAGATTTTAACTGTATATAATTGTGTAACTTCTAACTCATAACGAATATTTTTGATTGCCGTCTCTCTGGTAATGTGAAAAGCAGCCATTTCACCCACACTCTGTAACTAAAGTTCATATGTTCTATTTCTTCTTTTCTTTTTTTTCTTCCTGTTTTACACATTGGCTGTATATTCAAAATCAACAATTTATTATCAGTATGTCGATTGATATATCTGGGGTTTTTCAATTTCTTCTGGTTATTTTTCTACACCGTAACGTTAATATTTTTTCTTTCTGTGTTTTCAATTTTCATATTCAAAATCAACAATTCGTTATCTGTATGTCGATCGAGCTATCTCTTTTTTTCTCATTTCTTCTTAATTTAGTATATAAATCTATCTATACATAATTTTAATGTGTATAGTTTTCTTCTTTTTTTCGATGTGTCTATATTTTTCCACTCTGGTTCAATGAATGGACCCTACGTTGTTTTTTTTTTCTTTAATTTTCTTTATCTTTTCATCTTTTATGTCTTGTGTACAAAATTTCTTTTTTCTTTTCGTTGTGTCTACATACTATTTTTTATAGTAACCTCCAGGCTCGATTTTTTTTCTTTCCACCCATGTACAGGTGTCTATATTTTTTTCACCGTGGTTCAATGAATGGACCCTATTTGTTTTTTTTTCTTTAAATTGCTTTATCTTTTCATCTTTTATGTCTAGTGTACAATATTTCTTTTTTTCTTTTCGTTGTATCTATATAATGCATTTTTTATGGTAACCTCCAGGCTCGATTTTTTTTTCTTGACTGGTACACTGGCACCAAAATTTGGATTATGTTACGTTATATCATAAAAGGTCACCAAAATTGTATTTGTTGTATCATAAAGGGGATCGTGTGTGTTTGTCAGAGTTAATGTCGTGTGATTGTCTAGCTGTTATTTCTATTAAATGATATGTTTATATGCCGTTGTGTGAGTGTGAGGTACATGTATTTTTCAACATACCTTCTGCGTCTTGAATGTTGGACCATCTAGAAACATCTCGTGTCTTGGAGGGGAGACGGTACCTGTTTTGGACGAAGGTTCATTCACTCCAACACGACGAATTTGTTTTATAGTTTTTATTTCAATTTCCAGATGTCTCGCAGAAGATGGAAAGTGAATCTCTGGCTTGCGTTGTACTCTTGGTCTCGTTTTTACACACGTCAGCGTCCCCCCAAGTGAAGGGGAGGAGAGGTCTAAAGCCGTCCGTCGCCTTCTACGTCCAAACCAAATCTCTACGATTCAGCTAACCTGATCACGTGACTCACACGCAATCCGACCAGCTGATCCTGATTTCCGGTCAACGTGTTTCAATATTATTTACACACCTCCCTCTCTCTCTTGATATATTCTCTAATATATATATATATATATATATATATATGTGTATATATATACACACATTTTTATTTACTATTATATTGTCTGTGTGCGTAAAAAGTCATGCGTCGACACACTTACACAGGTTAAATGTTAACATTTACAAAAAAAAAAAATGATGCCCAGGTTACTTACTTTATATTTAGAACATATATTTTAAATTCACAATGATCTATTCATTTGATAAGAAGATCATAAACATTTGGGTGGGTGCAAATTAAATAATATGCTCATGTTTATAGTCGGTTTGTCGAGAATGTATAGATTCAATGTTCATAATGATCGATTCATAAATATAATACAAATTTAAAATAACTTTATATGAACTTCCTAAATGTTAACATTTTACAAAGATAGTGTGTGCGTAAGCATCTCAACGTATTTTCAGAATATGAATATATATTTCAAATATTATCCTCGAGAGAGAGAGAGAGAGAGAGAGAGAGGGAGAGGGGGGTAGACACAGAGAGACAAACAGGCGAACAGACTTAAAAGGCAATAATATATATATATATATACAGAGAAAAGGGGAAAAGGATATATATATTAAAGAAGGGAGAATGAATACTGATTTTTAGTTATTTTTAGGGGTTTTTTTTTTGGCTTGCAATGGATAACTCACCCGGAGCAATTCCTGACAAGATTTCTTAACGATGATGTCTTCATTAATGATAATCAAATTCTCAAATTAACATGATGCCTCTCCAGTTTTAATATTGTTTCTATCAATCACAAATGGCCATATTCGTCAGCTACTTTCCAATTTAATTAACGAATTAATCACTTCTTCTTTGTACCTTTTTCAATGGTTTCTCATTCAACCATCCTGATAATCCTCGTAAATTTCGTATTATTTTCCAAGCTGCAATCCTTAAGTATTAAACTGATAGCAAATTATGATATTAAACTTATATCATTGTATATTATTTTTAGCCAGACAGACGTTATTTTAAGATTAATTTATCACTAATAAATGTATCGTTTCATTTCAAGCAGTCGGATCCACAGGTTGCTTGATACCGTTGCAAAGGAACAAACAAAAAACGAAGAAAATAAATATACATCCGAAGGCATTTTTAAGTCCACATAGAATGCATTTATTTATGGCTCTTTAAAAATACCGCATTTCATTAGCTTTCGAAAGCCTTTTCGTACACGCATAAAACCCTCCGCCATATAACATGTGCTTTTTTAGTCTCTCTCCCCGCAACCTACTACCGGCACTAGCTAACGCTTTCCTGCCTTCGACTTCACATGTCTATCATCCCCAGTGTCAACTTTCTTCTGTTCTTTCTCGAGCATGTGTTTTTTTTTCTCTCTGTTTCCCCTTCCTTTCGTGACGTCAGCGCGTGCACACTTGCTTAATTTGCATATTTCTCATCAAACCCAGTTAACGATAATTGACGGTGAACAAAATGGTTAAGGGTTTTGCTTTTATATAATTTTGCATGGCGGAATGAAACACGAATAATAGGTGGAAAGTAGTAGTTTTACGGATCATTTTTGAAATGAGTGGCAGCACTCCAACAGTTTGTTTGTGCTCTGAAATAATGTCTTGCTGACAAGTAATGTTGAAATGATTGAATCTTCATTCAGTTCGCATAAAGTATCTGCATGTGTGATTGCATCATACTAACAACAGTAGATGAAGAGATAATAATCCAACAACATAGACAATTATGATGGCCAATGCTTTTAAGCAAATGAATGGTCTAAGCAATGTCAACATTTGCAGGTTCTGCCACACCGAAATAGAGAGTGTGAACCAACTGTAAGGTTTTGCTGGGGGATTGCTAATAGGAAGTGTGAGAATATCTTCACTGGTCGATCTATACAAAGATAATCATCAAATGTAGCAGTAAATCTTGGAACAATCGAAAATAAGACATACACTATCCACTATGGTTATCCAATTCCTAGAAAACGTAGCTACAAATCCGGACATAGTAATATAGAAACAGAAGATGGAAATGGCAATCTTAGTAATGCCAGTAATCTTGATGCATGGTGTGTTGATGCCATCGTGACAGCTGTCAAATGATAACTCTAACATCATTATGAGATGCAACAGAAACAAGAATAAAGCTAATGAATGACTTGTAGTATTTGAACAAAAACTATAATAATGAAATGTAATGTCCTCAGACGTACTTCTCCATCTTACAGTATATCGATATCTATGGCTGACGGGGATATCTTCCGTACATTTATATCAGATCTACTTCTGCGTTCCATGTTTAAAAGAGATGTGTCCTATATAGTATCAGACCTGAAAATGTTCCAGCAAAAGCCTAACAGTCAGCTGTCGTTCTCCCCAGAATTTGCTGCTGCCATTGCGCACAGAAATCACTTTTCCATTGCTTCAAATGTAATAGATGTAATGAGACTAACGCCGCTTTCAAGACTTTCAGCAACCATTGTAAAAAAAGTAATAAAGAATGCGAGAAAGTTGTATGCGCAGGAGAATTTGTTCCCATCACCCTGGAAAATTTCATCAGTATGCCCTGTATTTAAGAATCCAGTGATCGGTCATCTCCCTTTCAGTACAGCCAATAAGTCGCCTGTGCGTCATGAGTAAGTTGCTGGAATCTGTGTTAAATAGAGAAGTAGTAAACCATCTCAGGAAAAACCCTTCTAGATCTACAGCAAATGTGCTTATAGTTATATCTCATACGATTAGCGATTCTCTCGACAGAGGCAACCTTTCTAGGACAATTGCTCTTGACACATCAAAGGCCTTTGATAGGATGTGGCATAAAGTTTAATTCACAAGATCTCCAGCTACGGTATAGTTAGAAATGTCTTCTCAATTATTAAATTATTTCTTTCTCATAGGTTCATAAGAGTTGTGGTTTATTGGGATGTTACATCGTTGGCCCGGGTTTAAATGCAAAGCAGTAACTTTAACTGCAGCACACGAACTTAGGGTTAGTGCGTGCACCCGGCTTAGAGAAGGGTAAGGGAATTTACCACCAGGGTCGGCTACTCGGTTGGTTCATAATCCAGTCGACTGTAAGCAAATTTAATCGTCTATCGAATTTTTCAGAGTCTCTAATCAAAACAGTTGGAAGAGAGCATGCAAAGAGGAGGCCAAAAAATCAATATAAAATGATGAGGAGGTCGGAAGCAGAAATATGATTTATGCATTCCTTTTTACATGAGTTTTTTTTAATCATCTTATATATATATATATATATATATATATATATATATATATATAAACAAATAATCAATCAAACAAACAAACAAACGAAAAACAAACAGGATTGGAAGTAGCAAAAAAATGGTTCATTGATGACGGAGAAGAAAGAACGGTCGCCATTAATTCCAAAATAAAAGGTGGAAGGTTAGGTCCAAAATGGGGTCAACAGTTCGTTTAAAAGTCTTTTTGGTGGGGGATAGAGGAAGGAGAGATTCACAAACCTGTTTATCATGCTACTCCAAATCAAAGGCCCTTGCTTCCATTTCGGGGTAATATGTTACTGCTCCTCTTTCTTTCTTCCACTTTCTCGCTTCTCAGCTGCTGTTAGTGTTCCCTACGACCTCGGCATGGCGTCACATTGATTCCAAAAAAAGAACTTGACCCTATCAGCGTCGCAGTCTTTTCCGTTCTGCCATAGACTTACATCCACTGTTTGACTTGCGTCCACTTCAGGGTCTCAGTTTTCTTCCCCCGGCCTTCGGACCATGACAGGACAAAATGAGAAGCTCACAGTATTGATTCTTGAGTTCCTCCATGGTCCATCCTGGGTCTAACCCTCTTCCTAATCTACATTAATGATTTTCGAAATCACATTCTTACACCATTCGTAAACATTTTTGCTGACGACACTATCATCTATGATAGCACATCAAAGGCCGTAAACGACCAAGTTCTCTCTGATTCTCGCTCCTCTAATCTTGAGCAAGTGGTAGAATAATTCATCTTAAACCAAGCGTCCATCATTACTCATCATCGCTCTGATCCTCATCTGGCATCAATTGAAATGAATGGCTCTCGTCTTGGGGAGGTTTTGCCAAGCTTCTGGGCTTGACCTTTACTCCTGATTTGATATAGAACACATATATAAAATCCGTTGCCAGGGTGGCTGGAAAAATGGTCGGATCCTTCTATCAGTCCAGTAGATATCTCACTGCTGATGCAATTCTCTATCTATATAAGAGCCAAGTACGGCCAAGGATGGAGTAGTTACTACATCTGGACAGGAGCTGCTAGAAAGGACTTATTCTCTTCCCTGCAACTTTTCTCACAAGAGATGTTTCGGTTTGTCTCTGATTTATCGTTATTTTCATGGACAATGCTCGACTGAGCTCCAATCTATGGTACCCCCTCGCCAAACTTTCACAAGAAACACTCGTCTAGCAGAAAACACTATCAATAACTTCCCACACTTTTTATCTCTGACGTAGATTCCATGAAAAAAGCTTCTTTCTTAAAACTGTACACCTGTGGAACTGTCTTCCGTTTACCTGCTTTCCAGCTGACCACAATATGGTTGTCTTCAAGTCCAATGTAAACAAGTACTTGATGAGTCGTTCTACTTAACAAATTTACCGAATTTCCATTGCTAACGATTACGACATTTTCGAATTAGTTACTGTACACTATTTAATCCTTATCCTCGAGTGATCTCTGAGCCTTGATAAGTGGTGATGTCTATGTAAAAAACAACATATCTAAAAGAAATTAATTATTAATCTTATTAAAAACAAGCTGCTAACTAATGAACCATGGTACACCCTTTTTTTTTAAGACTGCTAAGAGTTGAATGAATTCAAGAGGTTTACTTAAGAGCATAATGTTTTAATATTTACAAATGACGATATTTGCCTGTATTTTATTATGGCCAAAATATTTTTTGCGTCTGGAAGTCGAAAATTTTTCTTTACATTAAATCTAAATTCGCTTAAATATTGAAGTCAAATAATATAAAAGTGTATATTGTAACAATGATATTGTCGATGAATGCTGCATCCATGCCAATCCGGTTAACATCGGATGGAGTTTTCTGTTGGTTTGACTCGCAAGAGAAATCAGTTGAATGAACAATCCTTTATGTTTGTGTAACATGGGTACATTCACAAGAACAAACAAGCACAATAAATGCGAAAGAAATATAAAATCGACTCGACACTTTTTTTTAAAGTGAAAATGGAATGCATTTATTCGTGGTTTCTCGCAAACAACACACTTCTTTCTCTTTCAAAAACTCTCCTCACACACATGTGCTTTTTCAAAGTCTTTTTTCTCGCCAGTGCTGTCTCGCCCTCAGCTTTACACGTCCATATTGCCCGGTTCAAAACTTGATTTTCCCATCGACTACATGAGGTATTCTTCTCTGATTTTCTTGTGACGCAAGCTCGTCCAAATTTGCTGATTTGCCTATACGTCTACTGCAGCTAATATTTTCACTAGTCAGTTATCTTTCGGTTGCTGCTGATTTTCTCACATTCGCAATTACGCGCTCTGTTACATTTATTCATTGTCAGGCGTTTCACCAATTTTTGAATTTAAGAATTCATCCTAAAAACGCAATGTTTACAAAACAATATTTATCATTTGATTTTGCGAAAAATAACAGGCACAGCTGCGCATTTACGGAATTGTTCGATACAGTAAAATAATCAGCATATTCTGTATTTTAATTCTTTCATTACGTCTTTTAATAACAATTACGGAAGTTTTCCATGCGGAATAATACGTTGGCTGTAATACTTCTTGTTACAGACTATTCAACCCCTTGCTAACTTTGCGCATAGCAACATTCGGGTTATTTTGGTTTGAAAATCGGTTTCGCACCGGACTTAAATTTAAGAGTTTCTTCATTTTAGTGCAGAATCATGAATCTTAAATTTTATCTTCTTGTGACTTATGTAAGCGTGATGAATTCATCTTCCGAAATGAACTGGAAGGTGATGTTCTAGTTGACGATTTGTTGGCTTTTTCTTAGACACTGTTGTAATAGATATGTTGCTGGACTGTTGTACTATCATGTTGAGCCATTCACGATTTAATAAATCTTAGCACTGTTTCGGCTAAGTTTACATAGTTAATTTCCTTTAGAACAGCGATCACCACCCCTTTTTTGTCAGTACCCCTCAAATAAATTCCCTCAAAGTTCGAACATCCTAAACTTTCTAAACTCCCGATTAAATACATGGTTGAATCAAATCTATTTAGTCATGTATTTAATTCTGCGTAATGACAATACCCTGAAATGCAAGCAAAAACTTAGTAAATTACAAATAAAAATAAAACATAAAAGAATAACATTTTTTAAAATGGAAGTCACCACTTATCAAGGCCAGGAGACCACTCGGGGATAAGGGTTATTGCGTGTACAGTAATCAATGGGATAATATCGTAGTAATCGCTAGTAATGGAGATCTGATAAAGTGTCTTACTTAAGGGGGCGGTTCAACAGAAACTTGTTTATGTTGGACTTGACATATAAACAATATCTTATTCTCACATGTAACTTCGTCTGATCTAAGTTTTCTCTGTAACAAATATCGTTCTTATGGGAACATTCATGTGTGAAAATTTTTTTCAAACGATAAAAAAGTAATTCCTAATCATCTATTATAGACAAATACTTGTGCAGATGACGCATCTTTAGAAGCAGTAGTTATATTTTATTTAAGCAACGGGTTGCGTTGTCAGTTTCTGTAAATATCAGTTTAAAGCAGTTCAATTGCTAAGCTTGTAAAAGGACCTCTGTTGATTTAGAAATATTTTTGTTTATAATTATTTTGCAATTTATATTGCAATTAAATGTCTCTGGTAATTATTTTGTTTCAGACAAATCTCTTCTTTTTTCTTGTTTTCAATACTCGTCGCCAATGTTACTATGACCTTTTGTTTTGTTTGCTTTTCTTATACTCGTCAGCAATTGAACAAAGTAGCCTTCTGTGTTTAGCAAAACAAAAGAATGACGACGTAATTTTGCCGAATACGGTTCTGTGTAAATTGACAATAAAATTATATATTATATAAATACAACTAAAAAGAAATCACCTTGAAATTGGGGCGTGTTTAATTATTATTTCATTGTTTGTGACTAGGCGAAAGTACACTGAATATTTCTCATTGTCACCTGGAGGGGCAGATAACTCTACTTTTCAAGTAACAGCGACATCACGAAGAGATTACTTATTTCACTTTAAATACTATATTTTTCCATGTATCAAATACACTCACACACACACCCACACACACACACATATATATATATATATATATATATATATATATATATATATATATACATAAAGAAATCTAATACAAAATAAAATAAATATGTGTATACTTAAAATAAATAAATCTCATAGCTTAGAAAAATAATTTATAACGTAAATAAATAAACTTACTTTCTTTTTGAACGCAGCTAGTGTCGGCAATGATAATGGAAAATACAATTAATTAATTGATTAACTTAAAAATAAATTCAATGAATCAAGTTTATGTAATATTTATAAATAAAATAGTTAAAAAATTATATTGCAACAAACAATTAATTACGTGAAGCTAATTATTAACAAATATTTCTCTAATAGATAAATGACATTACTTCCTGCATGTAGATCGCATTTGAATAAATAGTATAAAAAATGTGTTGGAATAATAATAATATAAAATTCTATATCAGAATAAAAATTAATTTGTAAAACAGTGTACCTTTTCTATTAATTAATAAAATGGCGAACAAACAAGTAGAGAGAAATACGACTAAACGGTTCACTTCTTGTAAGTAAAATAAAAAGTACTCGAACTGAGATCGAAACCAAAACCTAAAGACAGTAAGTCAAGAAGGATAACTATTAGGCAAGCTTGAAACTGTTTCCAAACCTCGTGAAACAGTTGTCAAATAGAAAAAACTCCGATGACCCCAAAGTACCCATGTTTTATTTTGCCTCCTTAACAGACTTTTTTCCGCAAGAAAACGGATTAAAAGGTTTTCTACATGTCTGAATACCCTATATATCAAATTGAAAGTCTGTAGATCAAAGATTCGTTTAGTATATAGGTTGAAAATCGTCCTCACACACATTCTCACTTTTATAGATATATAGATACAGTATTCCTTAAAATAAGTTACGGTTTGATCCCGTTGCAACTATTCAGGTCAGTATATAAAGTTCAAGCAGGAAGAGAATAATAATGATGATTTTATCTATAATGTATCCATCTTGCCTAAACTAGGGAATACTCAACATTTAAAAACGTATCATTTTTCTAGGAAACAGGTCTCACTCTAAATCTTTCTGTGTCACATTAAAACCAACCAATCATATTTTCACTGGCCCATAGCTGATGAGTGATGAAATAGCATCAAACTCAGTTTAATTATACCCAATTTCATCTGATGTATTTTTAATGAAACATTGACACTAAACGTTCAACGCATATGACTACAGAGTAGCAGGTAATGGGACTTTCGACACGCTTTGAAAAGAAGCAAAATCGATATTTATTCGATATATCGATCTTAACTATCAACTGACGTTAAAAAGGTATTTTTCGTCACATCAGTATGCCAACGAATGTCATTTTTTTCTCTACTCAACCGTGCGTCGTCGATATAACTATGATTCGGGTCTTTACTGAGACAAACCAGCAACACACTTCTTTTTTCTGTCTTGTATGTTGCATTATTTCTGCTTTTTTATGTTGGTGGCAGTAACGTTGTTTCAAGTTGAGCTACCTCATCTTTCAGAATGCGAGTTGATCGATACTGATAGGCGAGTCGGAGCGTCGATGGAGAACGGTGAAGGAAAGGGTATTTTATTTGAAAGGCGATGAGGTGAGGCTTCTGTCAAAGAGAGAGGAATTTTGAGGTGGGCACGTAAGAAGTAAAAAGAGACAGGATATCCCACGAGTGAGCACGTGGTGAAAAATGTTCAAGGTGGCACTAAACAGCAGTCCATTTACCACTGAAACTAGTGTTCAGTTTCAGCAGAAATCCGAAATCGAACTAACGTTTCCGTTCGTGTGTGTGTGTGTGTGTGTGTGCGTGCGTGTGTGTGTGTGTGTTTAGAGCGTAGGTATATAAACAGATGAATAGATATAAGCTTAATACAATATCACAAAAGTATCTTCATTCGATTTTAAAGCTGCTCCACGTGAACCATATAATAGAGAACCAGAGTGGAAATACACAGAACGCGTTTTCTACTCGGGTCTCAGCATCTAAGTTTTATGTTTTCACCTATTTTTTTGTCTTTCTGTCTAGCTATTAATAACACTTTTTCATAGAACAAAAATATAATTTCAGTTTCTTTCCCTAAATGTTCCGCTATTTGTATATTATTTTTACTAGTTAAACAAAATGAAATCTTCTGTTCATTTTTGGAAAGCAATTTTGTTGATTGTATTTATCTTTCACAAATCAATTAAAAAAAAATAAGTAGCAAAAATAAATTTTCTTAACTTAAAATAAAATAAAACAACAAAAAATGAAATAATTTATTTTTTAAAACGCCTAATATTCCGAAAATACTTTTGTTATTCTACATGCAGGCTTTCTTTCGCAAACTTGATTTTTGTGCATATAATTTAAAAGAGAATTTCATGTGGGTGTAGATTCTAACTTGCTGTCCACCCCAGCAATATGTGACACAATGTCGGAAAGTGAGGATGTCCAGTCAAAGCCCCTAAATGTAATACCGAGGCCGTGTGCCTCAGTTTGACAGGTACTGGACCACTCCCTGACTCCTCACTTGTTGGGTTGATTGTCAAGAACGGATTCTTGACTTCTAATTTCTACCCAGATCTACAAGCAATCGATGCAATGAGGCAACCAACCGTGCAACATCCAAAGAATTATCTGTGCTTATAAGTCTAGTAAATACTGAAAAATTGCAAAGGACAACCGACAAAGCTAGTCTATATGAGAAAGTAAAGTCAGAATTTTTCTCGTTAACTTTTGTCCTGCAAAATAAATGTTTGATTTTGATTGGTCAGTTTTTAGGGCGATGTTTGTTTACATTCTTAGCAAGAAAAATATAGCTCGATTTTATTAGTTGAAGAAATTAATTCACCCAACCGGAATAATAACTAAAATTTCGCAATGTTAAAAACAAACCAAAATAACTCTGTATTTCTCAAGTAATAGTTACTTCCCTTGATTGTTTTTATTTTAAAACTTTTGACATGTAAGTAACTTTATTTTAATGAATAGAGAGCTAATTGTATTTTCGTTGGTCTAAAAAGGAGGTAAAACCGATTTTTTACATTGAGCCCATGTACAAAATTATGAAAGCAAAAAATAATACCCGACAACGCCGGCAAAATACAGCTCGTTTATCATATTATGAAGTATCCTTTTGAATAGCAGCATTAAAAAAAATTATCATAGAAAAATTCAATTCACTGCCGTATGCATTTATTCTTATCCAATAATTATGGATGTCTATATTTAATATTTCCTTTTTTGTTTAGAAAGTGGGAGTATTCTTGCAGAATTTCCGATGTTTTCAATTTGTTAGAAAACGCAAAATATAGTAAAGGTGCTTCCGATAGTTTGAAATGCCTGCATGAATTAAGAAACCTCGAATTTGTTTATAAGTTACAATTGCGGTTTTTCATAGAACGCTAGCTTATGCATGTAATGTTGATAATCCAATTGTTATTATAGAAAACGACAATGAATCCTCCCAGTCAAGAGTCAAATAAATGTATAAAAATATGTGATATTTGCGTATTATTTGGATTATTCAGATTACTGTTCTTGAGTGTTAAGAATCCATGGCGTAATGATTAATGTATTTGTTAAAATGCAGTTGAAGTGACGCTCTTCTGGAAATTGTAAGTTCAATACTTAGAACGTTACTCAGTCAATGATGATGGAACGAGAACATGCTACTTCTGTTGATTGAATAAAGGATTTTGTTGGAAATTCTGTGCAGATTCCTCAGTTCAACAGAAATATTCCCGAGTTTGACAAAATATACATAAAGAAGGTCGACGGTTACATCGACCAAAAAATTATGAAAATAAAACTCCAAATCATACGAATAATACAGCCATTGCTAAAAACTTCAAAATCATGATATAAATGATATATTTCTTCTCATAGTAGCAGGATTACCTTACATCTGTTCGGGTAAGGGAAAACTAATTTTAAATCACGTTGTTTTAACATTTTTTATCTTAATAGATATTGAAGTATTTTCCGCTTTATAAAGAGAGATGATAGTCCCCCACCTAGAGATGGTGGACAGTGTTTTTCAATGCCATGGTCAAGGGCCAAGGTCTTGAATTGGAAGTCATGCAATATTCAGACGAGTTTCTGACGAGTTTCTGACGAGTTTCTGAGAAGTAGCTGTTCTTGTCCAGTATATAAAGACTTTTCAGGTCTTTATATTATAATTATAATTTTGTAAATTAAAAAAGCAAAAATCCTTTTCGTGTTGACACAAATAATTATGCGCTGGAATGCTAAAAGATTCAATTTTTATGAAACAATTTTGGTTTCTGATTGGTTGCTCGCAGAACGTGAATTGTCTTGATTCATCAGTTCCTATCGGCAGCGTTTATAAATAGAATCTTTCAGTAATCATACTCTATTATACATAAAACAATATTGCAACAGACTATGTATATATATATATATATATATATATATATATATATATATATATATATATATATACATAGCACTGGACCGATCATGACCAAACCTGACATGATGATGGTCTGCGACCTAGGGTTAATGCACACCATTTTTCAAGGTCAATGTAAAAAGGTTAAGGACATATTTGGTATGGCTCTTCAAAAACTCCCCCACCCAGGGAGGGTGGCAAACCTCAATTTGGTGTGCACCATCCCTAGGTGGGGGATTTTATGAAGAGCCGCACCAAATATGACCTTATCCTTATACCTTTACTTTGAAAAATTTAATACCCGGCAACGCCAGGTACATCTGCTAGTGTAATATAAAGTGTAAAATGCTTTCTTATTTTATAATTACGTAAGTTATTTTGACTCTCATTCATCTTGAACAATGTAATTGCCATTGAGATGTAAACGGCTACTTTTATTTACAGGATTTACCCATAGCGACATCTCAACCGAAGAATTGTTCAGCGAGAGATTTGTTCACATTACATTTAAACTTTTGCATCTTTACATTACAATAGAAAAATGCGAGCATGAAAAGTAATATGGTTAAGCTTAAACATGGAAAAGTAAAGGACTGGTTGTTAAAACTGGAAAAGAAAAGGACAAGTTATTCAAGTAACAAATATAATACATTTATAACTTAAAATATTGCAGCATTAAGAATTGATTATATAATATATATATAATACATTGAATTTTTTAAAAAATTCTTAATGCTGCAATATTTTAAGTCATAAATTTATTATATTGTAATCCATGATTTTTCCAGCCTTCCGGTAAATTCATTTGTTTAATTTCAGTCTTATTTTTTGCCCCTATAAAGATAACATACACATATGTAATAACACTGTACGACACTCGTCTGCTTTCAATAAAATCCCCCCAATTATATCCCTTTCATTCTTTCATTCGAGTGTGGCTTTACGGTGCCTTTTCTGGGAAAGGCAGATGACAACAATAATCTACGTGAGAAAACGATCCCGTCAGAGACAAAGCGCCGAAAGTTAGCAGACTTGAATAAAATGTTTTTTTTTTTTTAGTTTTACCTATTTAAAGCTGGTACAAATTATTTAAGAAAATATAATGAAATAAAAACAAAACGCCTTTATCAAGTGTAGTAAACGGAATGATAGTATAAATAAAAATTAGCATGAAATAATAACAGAAAAAAGTATCGCACGCCTATTGTAGCTGATTATTTTTGATAAACTTTAAGAAGTACAGAGATATCTTATTTAGTTTTACTTCAAAGCAGATACAGCTTAAAAATTCGTTTAATTTTTTGTATGCCACAAAAAAACTATAGATAAATGAATTTATCGTAATTTTACTTTTTGATTCGTATATAAATGTAGCGCATTTTTCTTTGAAATTTCATATAAAGTGTTCTACATTTATAATTATTAAATAGTTATAAATCTATAGATGCAAAGTAAAGATAACAATTCAGACATTCATGAACCTTTACTAACTAGTATTTATTATAAACATATTTGATTAAGAATATTGCTAAGATATTTTTCCTACTTTAATGTATTTCATTTTAATGGAGCTGAAGATACTGAGCATATGAAAATATTGCGTATAATTTAACCTCGTATGAATGCGAGCTATTAAAGACTTTCCACCGGGCTGTGATTAAAATGTCGTATTAGTTCTGCTATCGGTTCGAGAAAACGATCTTTCTTGACTGAGTCAACGGTATTCATAGTTGGAGATATTATATTTTGTACATAAACACAGATTTTTTTTTGTTACGCTGCCGCCAGAGGACGACAAATTGATAGAGACTCTTTAGTCAAGTCGTGGTGATTAATTGTAGCACCTCGTCTTCCCCCGTTCGATTTAAGTGACATATTTGTTTAAATAGATTAATTGTTTTGGAGGAAAAACCTATAGGATATATTTGTTTTCATTTACTGCGTGGTTCCCGTAAGTAATTTTTTTTTTTACTTTAGTAAAGGTCTATTTGGTCCGGTCAGATTCTGTAGCAGCACGTTGATTTCCATAATAGATTAAAACAAACTAATGTATGCCACGTAGATACAAGAATACATGTCCTTCGATTGTCGTGTCCCTGTATCGCAGTAAAACGGTTTCAGAAAACTGGTTATATTGTCACTTTCAAAGGGAACTCTTGGTTTAGACCTGCATACAGTTTCGTATTTTACATTAGCAAGAACAAGGAACAAATGATTCTCCTTTTACGTCTGACGTGGATTATTGTTGTCATCTGCTTTTCCCAGAAAAGGCACCTTAAAGCCACACACGTGGTGGCAGCGGTGGGATTCGAAACCACGCTTCCGAAGAGACTGGTTTTAGGCACCAGTCTCTTCGAAGGCGTGGGTTCGAATCCCACCGCTGCCACCACGTGTGTGGCTTTAAGGTGCCTTTTCTGGGAAAGGCAAATGACAACAATAATCCACGTGAGAAAACGATCTCGTCAGAGACAAAGCGCCGAATAGTTAGCAGACTTGAATAAAAACCCTGTTCGTAGGTACTACTGACGGCCTTATATAAGTATGTAGTTCGTATGTAACCGGAGAGCAGTACCATCTAAAAATAAAAATGATATATTTAAAGGAATTCAATTCGCTTAATGTAAAAATGTAAACACATGTGAGTAAACGCGATATGATGGTGTTATAGCATCTTTGTTCAATCCCTGTCAATACTGATAGTGGGTTGGTTGTTTTCGTTTTACAGCATATCAACCCTTTCCAGGTTATATAATGCCGAATCCGGAGCTTTTGAAGAAAATTTTTAATAGACTATATTTTTTTAAGTCGGTTTCTATTTAACCCATAGTTGGGACCCTAACAGGTACTACCAGTCCGGGTCAGAGTGAACCTGGTAGCAATGGCAATTAAAGGGTAGCTCCGCAGACCCCGAAAGCTGGGGCCTCACCATCGGATATAGTTAAAGGCCATATCCAGATAGTATTTGCCTATGTACCTATATATCGCTTTCTATTCTTCATTGATATATTACTGTCTCTTACGCACATCCGCACACACACACACACACACACACACACACACACACACACACACATATATATATATATATTGAGTAAGAGGATAAATAATTTATAATTAAAATTAAAAATTAAAAATCAGTCTCAGAAGGAAGAACAAACAAAATCAATAAATTGTACAATCGTTTCGGAAGATGTTTTTATTGAGATAGACAATATGTCCTGGACAATAATTTTATCATTTGGTTTTTTGAAACAAAGTCTCAACATCAGCAAAACTATTGGGTGAGGGTTTTAAAGACACCAAAAATAAAACTAGCATTTTTTTTTAGTAAGGGAGATGTATCTTATAATGATCGGTTTCAAAAACCAAATGATAAAATTATTGTCAAGGACTTATTTTCTATCTCAAAAAACATCGTTTCCGAAACGATCGTAAAATTTATTGATTTTGCTTGTTCTTTTTTTAAATTTTTAATTTTGATTATAAATTTTCAATCATCGTACTCATTATTAAAATAGCAGAAGGATATATATATATATATATATATATATATATTTTTTTTTTTATTACATTTTCACCCCAAACAAGGCAAATTGCCACTTTGGTGTAGGGGGCTACTATCAGGGGCAACAACTACTGGGGTACTATGTAGGGATTTGGGCAGCAAGGTGTCGTTTCACGTTACACTTGAACTTCTGCACGTCAGTACTGTTGGGGAAGCAGGGACCTGGAATGGAATTCCAGAGTCTTGCGGTTCTGGGGAAGAAACTATTGGAGTAAAAAGATCTTTTACATCTAGGGACCTCTACAGCGTGGGGGTGGGATCTAGTAGCCTGTCGGGTTTGTCGAGGGTGCTCGCGTCGTGGGGGCACAAGTGATTGCAGTTCATCAGAGCATTCACCACTAAAGTACTTGTAGAACAGGCAGAGGGATGCAACATTTCGTCGATGGGACAGAGGCTGAAGCTTAGATGCCAGTTCAGGGCCTATCAGATTTGCGACTCTCTTTTAAACCTTGTCAAGGAGCGAGAGACTAGTAGCAGATGCACCAGCCCAGATGTGGCAGCAATACTCCATACATGGGCGAATGGTGGCCTTATAGAGGTACAGGATACTTTCGGGTGTTAGTAGTTTTCTAGCACGGTAGAGAGAGCCTACCTTTCTTGCAGCGGCCCTGGCAATGCCTTCAATGTAATTGTTCCAACTCATGTTTCCTGTGAACGTTAGGCCAAGGAGTTTGAAAGATGGACTCTCAGATAAAGAGTCGTTGGCCATTGCTATTGGTGGTAGAGAGGGTTTCTTGTAATTATTGAATGAAACTAGTTTAGTCTTGGCAGCATTGAACGCGACCAACCACTTTTGTCCCCATTCCACTACAGATTGGAGGTCTTCCTCTAGTGTTTCTGCCATTTCTTTAGAAATGTGTTCATTCGTCTTCCTGTCGTGTCTGCCATAGAGTGTAGTGTCATCAGCATATATACCCATCTCAGAGACAATGTTGTCGGGGAGGTCATTTATGAATATCAGGAACAATAGAGGTCCAAGGATAGAACCCTGGGGCACTCCCGCATTTATATCATATTGTTTAGATGTGCGACCGTCGAGGACTACCTGGATTTTTCTCTTATCTAAGAAGGATTTAATTATGTTAAGTATTCTACCAGTGATACCGTAAGATCTAATCTTCCTGAGGAGACCCTCATGCCATACCCTGTCAAAAGCCTTAGATATATCTAGAGCTACCGCTCTGCCTTCCCCCGCTTTGTCCAGTGATTGGTATATACGTTCAGAGATCACGGTGAGGATGTCTGCTGTGGAACGGGCTTGTCTAAATCCATATTGTTTGTCAGCCAGTAGTTTAGCATCTGTAAGATGATGGACTAGAGCATGGTTAATTATGGTCTCAAATATTTTGGCAAAAAGTGGGAGGAGGCTAATGGGGCGATAATTTGATGGGTCTGTCCTTTCGCCAGAATTCTTGAATACTGGTACAACAGAAGCAGTTTTCCAACAGCCCGGAAAGCAAGCTTCATTAAGACATTTGTTGTAGAGTTTGGAGAGAACTGGAGCTACTTCGGCTGAGCACTTTTTTAATAGCACAGCTGGGATAAGATCGGGTCCACATGTTTTTGAGGTGTCAAGGTTTTTTATGATAGCATGCACCTGAGCAGGGGTGGTTTTCAGATCGTCTAGTGTGGCGTCTGTCCGCATAGGAAAGTCAGGTAGGGGGTGGTTGGAAGGGTCCAGTGTGGAGTTTGAGGCAAACCGACTGGCAAGCATGTTAGCCTTGTCGGTTGCTGAGGAGACAACCTCGTGATTGTTGGTTAGTGGGGGAATTGTTGATTGCCCATTATTTACTACACTGTTGTAGATTTTCCAGAAGTCTCGAGTTCCTAGTTTTTGTGCTTCGATGCGCTTTTTAGTGGTTTCCGTAAATTCTCTCTTAGCTGTCGCTATTTCTTTCTTAACGTTATTTCTAGCTTCTATATACTTCAGTCTGTTTGAACTGGACTTATGTCGGTTAAACCTACGGTATGCATGCTGCTTTTGAGTAATGGCAGTTGCACAAGTCGACGTAAACCATTGGGGAGAGTGGGGCTTACTATAAAATTTCCGCATGGGAACATGCGCTTCGATTGCAGTTTTGAACCAGTCAGTGGTCTCGTTTGCACACTGTTCAGCAGGGAGAGAGAAAATATTTTTCCATGGAGCATCTCTAATTAGTTCCCTGATGGCTTCCCAGTCAGCCTTATTATAATATCTCGTTGTTTTGAGCACTGGCTCTTCAGTTTTGGGACTAGAGTTTAGGGCGATTTCAACCATTATCACTGCATGATCAGCGTTCCCGAGTGGGCTGTGGGCCTTCGCTATGCAGTCATCGGGAACTGTGGTCAAAAACAGATCTAGAAGTGATGCGTGTTGTTCTTCCTGGTCAGGGAAACGGGTTGGAAACGTAACAATTTGTGATAGGGAGTGAGATATAGCGAAGCTATGGGTTGTGCTGCCCGCTGCTTATCGAGCTTATTATATATCTACATTACAACGAGCACTGTTTTCTTTTATTTTAATTTTATTAATGAATTTACTAATACATTAAAATAGACTCTACTCTTTAGACTATTGTTCTAATCCCCTTAATATATATATATATATATATATATATATACATATACATATATATATATATATATATATATATAAAGCTGAACGTCTGTGAGTGTGTGTGTATGTCTGGTCACGAATAGGCTCATATATGGTTGACTATTTAAAAAAAAATGATTGCATATATGAAGTGAAAACCAAAAAAAAAAAAAAACTCGGAACTTTAGACAATTCTCGATACAAATTTTGCACAACTGTTTTTTTTTTCTTCTTCACTTGCACGCGGCAGCTTTTCGAAAATAGATAAATAGATAAATAATAAAAAAAATATAAGAACGTTACTTGTTATCGTGTCAAACGAAGGAAAGAATGCTGCTCACGTGATTACGTGTCTTTTTAAAAACATTTACATAACCTTTATATTTTTATTTATATATCTGTTTGAGCGACTACCCGAAAAATAAACATACAAGAAATAAATGTTACCATAGAACTGAACTTTTATTGACTATGGTAACATTTATTTCTTGTATATTTATTTTTTCGGGTAGTCGTTTGTTGGCTTTTCTGCTAAACACTCTTGTTAAATAATATCGACAAAATATCGAAAAACAAAGAAACAAAAACAGTTTTGAAAAATAATGAAGCTTTGCTTACTTTAGTAAAATAATCCGAAACAGCAAAATAGGATATTAAAAAAAGTAAACACGTAATTTCTTTAGATTTTTTAAGCAAAGATTCGATATAAATATGAATAAGAAGAATATGGGTCCCTTTTCAAGCAGAACAGCGACGTTTCAGTTTTACAGTATTGAACGGTGTAGTATTTTTTTATTCAATTTTCACCCCAAACAAGGCACAGTGCCACTTTGAAGCAGGGGGCTACTATTAGGGAATTAATTAGCGGGGTCATTATGAGGGGAGAAGAGTAGAAAGATGTTTGTTAACATTACACTTAAACTTCTGCATATCATTGCAGTTGGGAAAGCAGAATCCCGGAAGGGAGTTCCAAAGACCCGCAGTTCTGGGGAAGAAACTATTGGAGTAAAAGGCTTTCTTGCACCTAGGGATCTCTACTGTAAAGGGATGAGACTTAGTAGCTTGTCGGGTTTGTCGGGGGTAGTTACGTCGGGGAGGTACAAGTGTTTGCAGTTCGTCAGAGCATTCACCATTAAAGTATTTGTAGAACAGGCAGAGGGATGCAACATCTCGTCGATGGGACAGAGGTTGAAGCCTAGATGACAGTTCAGGACCTATCAGGTTGGCGACTCTTTTTTGAACCCTGTCCAGGAGCGAGAGACAAGCAGCAGATGCACCAGCCCAGATGTGACAACAGTACTCCATACATGGGCGAATGGTTGCCTTATAGAGGTATAGGATACTGTCAGGCGTAAGTAGTTTTCTAGCACGGTAGAGGGAGCCAACCTTCCTTGCAGCAGCCTTGGCAATGCTCTCAATGTATCTATTCCAGTTCATATTCCCTGTAAACGTTAGGCCGAGGAGTTTAAAAGAAATACTTTCAGGCAATGTGTTCTTGGCCATTGCTATTGGTGGTAGAGAAGGTTTCTTGTAGTTATTGAAGGAAACAAGCTTTGTCTTAGCAGCATTGAATGTGACCAACCATTTTTGTCCCCATTCCACTAAGGATTGGAGGTCGTCCTCTAGTGTTTCTGCCATTGCCTTGGATATGTGTTCATTTGTTTTCCCCTCATATCTGTTATAGAGAGTGGTGTCATCGGCAAATATACCCATCTCCGAAACAATTTTATCAGGGAGGTCGTTTATGAATATCAGGAATAATAGAGGTCCAAGGATAGACCCCTGAGGTACTCCCGCATTTATGTCATATTGTTTGGATGTATGTCCGTCAAGGACAACTTTGATTTTTCTATTACTTAAGAAGGATTTAATTACATTATGAATTCTTCCAGTGATTCCATATGATCTAATTTTCCTTAGAAGACCATCGTGCCATACCCTGTCAAAAGCCTTAGATATATCAAGGGCTACCGCTCTACCCTCCCCTGTTTTATCCAATGAACGGTATATACGTTAAGAAACTACAGTTAAGATATCTGCTGTTGAACGGGCTTGCCTGAATCAATATTGTTTGTCAGTCAGGAGTTTAGCAGCTGTTAGGTGCTGGACTAGGGCTTGATTTACTAAGGACTCAAATATTTTGGCGAAAAGCGGGTGGAGGCTAATGGGGCGATAATTTAGTGGATCAGTTCTTTCACCAGAATTCTTGAAGACTGGTACCACAGAGGCGGTTTTCCAGCAGTCGGGAAAACAAGATTCGTTAAGGCATTTATTGTAAAGTTTGGACAGAACTGGAGCAACCTCGGCAGAGCATTTTTTTAATAGCACAGCCGGGATGAGATCTGGTTCACATGCTTTTGAGGTGTCTAGGTTTTTTATAATAGCATGTACCTGAGAAGGGGTGATTTTCAAATCGTCAAGTGTGGCGTCTGTTCGCAGAGGAAAATCAGGGAGTGAGTGGTGTACCGAGTTCAGTGTGGAGTTTGAGGCAAAGCGACTGTCGTGTGTGGGTGGAGTTTGAGGCATTACGCCGTCGGATTCAGGGTTGTACTATTGGAATGTAAAGAACACGCAGAAAGGGTTGTAGTCAACTGAATTCCTTCTAGTACTCTGACAAAAAGGCTTAAACAGATATATAAATAAAAATATAAAGGTTATGTAAAGACACGTAATCACGTGAGCAGCATTTTTTCCTTCTTTTGGCACGATAACAAGTAAAGTTCTTATTTTTTATTATTTATCTATTTTCGAAAGAGTGCCGCGTGCAAGTGAACAAGGATAAAAAACAGACTTATGCAAAATTCGTGTCGAGAATTGTCTAAAGTTCCGTTTTTTTTTTAGCTTTCACATTAATAAGAACGTGAATTTATGAGGTGAATTTATTCGACACAATATGATTCATCTAAAAAAAATAAATAAAAGCTAACGTGAATTAAGATTAAAGTTAAGATGTTATTGTGGACCCTCACCCCTTTTAAAAAACCATGTTAAACTTTGTGACATATTTACATTCTATGGAGGTCAGGCGCGAACGAACACCCAATAATTTTAGACCATATTTCTTCAAACTGAAACATAATTATGAAAGTATACTTACGGAAATAGATATGAAAAGTCTTTGTTAAAGTTTGTGCCATATTTCCATGGAGTACAGGCGCGAACGCAAACCCCACAATTTTATTATACCATCCCTATTTAATTTGAGACATACTTATCAAAGTGTTCTTATGAACATCTATATCAAAAACACTTGTAAACGTTTTTTTCTTTTTTCTTTTTTATTTACATACTTTGGCGTCCAAGCTCGAACGCAGACTCCACAATTTTTATGAACCACCGTTCAGCCAGATCAAACATACCCATTCCTGATCCTCGATACATCTTCTATCATTATATGCAATCAGTTTTTTTTTTAAATAGTCAACCTGAGCCTAATCGTGACCAGACACATGCACAGATGTTCAGATTTATATATATATATATATATATATATATATATATATATATATATATATATATATATATATACACGGATGAAACATAACAAAGTGTTTAATTATAAAAAATCGATATAAGTGCATTATATTTATTTAAATATGTTACAGAAAGTCAGAAAAAAAAACATCGGTACCAGACCAGATATAAATAATGGCTGAAAAGAGTCTGATATAAACGACCATCGACTGGTCTTATTAACCGACGATACGATATATTTTTTACCGTTTCTTGCGTGTATATATATATATATATATATATATATATATATATATATATATATATATATATATATATTAGCGCGAGCATTATAGATGTTTCTAGTCACGCCATACTTCTTGTTGTTGCAGTGTTTTGATTGTTAGCAAGGTTTCAATTTTAAGGCAATAACGCTAACAGCGTGTGTATATAAGATAGATCTATTCGTATCTGCTTTCTTCGGTCAGTGAAACGAAAGCCAATTCGTTATGAGACTTCCTGTTAAAGAGACAACTATACGACGACTTTAAGTTAATATTCATGAATCATCCTAATAGTCAGTCGCTTGCAAGTGCATTTCATATCCGGTATCTGATGCTATATGCTATTGGATAGATATATATGTTTAAGAAGAAGACAAATATAATCCTTAAAAATGGTTTACATTATCTTGATATCGTAGGGATACTTTTTTATTATTACATAAGGTACAGTCGTGCTAGGGCTACTATTTCGGATTAGATTTGCAGGGATACTAATTATGGAGTTAGGCAGGGAGATGTCTGTTCACATTACCCTTGAAATTCTGCATGTCAGTACAATCAAGGAAGTAGGGGCCTTTGAAGCAATTCCAAAGTGCAGTAGTTAAAGTGAAAAAGCTATTCGAGTAGAAAGCTTTGCGGCATTTGAGATCTCTACAGTCTAGGGTGAGATTTTGCTGCTTGTCGGATATGTAAGGAGTATACGAGGCAGTAGTAGTGTACGAAGTTCCCCAAAGCACTTGCGATTGAAATCCTTGTAAAACAAATATTTATTAATTGATTATTTTGATTTTTAATTATAAAACAGTAATCTACGCACATGCATGTTTCGAGGTGCTATCTCTCGTCAGCGTAGCTTGACTGTTTTAAGAAATCGAACCTTACACTACATGTGTTATAATCTAATGTATTAAAATTATTGTTTACGTGCAAAAATAGTGGCGATTTTCTAAGTAAAAGTTCTTCAAGGTTGAAGACGTTATTAACCGTATCATCGTCTAAAAATCAACAAAACGTGAGTTTAAAGCGATAAAAAATAACACGTAAAGTGATCTAGGATTCGTGCCGTAACTGTTAACGCATTAGACTATAATAGATATGGTCTAACGTTCGATTCATAGAAACAATCAAGCTATGCTTACGAGAGGTAGTACCTCAAAACATGCATGTCCGTAGATGACTGTTCTATAAATATTATGAAAATAATAAATATTTGTTAACCTCCAAAAATATGAGAAATTTTCTAAGAAAAAAAATCTTTATGGTTGAAGGGTATTAACCGTATTAACGATTAAAAACCAACAAAATGTGTGTATATATATATATATATATATATATATATACATTAATAATAATTAGTAATGAATAGTGATACTTACAACTAGAAATAAAAATAGGTTTAAGGCATCTAAAGTTCGTACTAGGATTGTCCGCAAGGACCTGTGGCGTAGTGGTTAGAATACTTAGAAAAATCATTTGTAAAAGAAATATTCCCCTGAAGGTTTAAGGTTCAATTTTTAGTGTGAGCAACCGAAGAATATAATTGCGAATTACTTAGGACCTCTTTGCAGTCAAGGCTGACGGAGTAAGAGCATGTGAAGTAAATAAAATTCCGTTCGAAACTTCGCCCAAATTCCTGAGTTCAACAAAAACATTTCCAAGTTCGACAAGGCACACCTGATGAAGTTCAGAGGTTACATCGATAGAAGATTTGTGATGAATCCAAACAACACGAATAGATTTCTTTTGTCAATTGTTGAATTTTGTAACTAGACATTGTAAAAAGTGTTTAATAGGTATTGCGTTAGTGCATTAAAAAGATCTAAATTATTTTATATTATACCACAAATAAAGCTCTAACATTTTGTTTTTTGATAATTCTTAAACTCGTTAATTTATTTTGTGTTTCCTTTTCTCGGATAATTTAAGTTTATTTGATCATTTTCTTTATCATTCTTCTGCTATTTTTTATTTTTAATATTCGTTTCTTATTTCTCTTGTTAAATCATATAAATCTGTGAACTTGGATTTTATTTCTTTATGGACATTAAATTTTCATACTAATTTAATTTAATTCATTTTTTCTATTGGCCATTTTTAACCATTAACTTTTTTTTATCTTTATTTCACATTAGATTGTTTTTTTTTTTGTTTTTTTGTAAATTATTCAATACATTCTCATACTTTCAGCATCTCATTTCTTGATTCGTTCCTTTGTTTTTCTTACATATTATTTATTTATTCATATCTTTCTTCTTCGCGTTCTTTTATTTTCTTATATTTCACATCTCCATAGAATTAAGAGTCATGCATCAAAAACAACCACTCATCAACTGAACGAAATAGCTGAGAAGCACGAATAGATTTCCACACCTAAAAAGCATTTCGTTTTATGTTTCTTTGAACGATCCTCAAAGTATTATTTTCTTTTTTACATTCGTCATTTTGCACGGAAAATAACGAAGGGTTTTATGTTTGCCAACTCAAGACTGATTGCAAACTTGACAAAATCCTTCGTTATGTACACAATACGAACAGCATCGTTATGACTGCATAATTGCACGCTCGGTGTTAGCAAAAGCAATCATACATTGATTGCACTAGGAAAGACTCTGCATGATCCGTTAAATATTGATATGTGTGAATAGATACAAAGACACAGACACACATACACATACCACTGTGTGTGTTATGTTTATGTGTATGTGTGTGATTTGAAAATAGTGTAGCAAAATATTCCGTCATAGGTTTGTCCTTAATGTGATGGTTCGTTCATATCACAAACTTTCTCAGTATTATATATATATATATATATATATATATATATATATATATATATATATATATATATATATATATATATACTAGAAGGCGGCCCGGTTTGGCCCGGTCGTAATATACGCTTAAATATGATAGTATAATTCATGCGGATCATATATTTATTATTATAAAGACAATTCTCCGTCTATCATTATATTGAAGTTAGTGAGATGAAAAGTAATATGTCTTGGATGCCATCGATTAGAATCGAAACTAAAACATACAATTTTCTACCCTTATTTCTTAATCTCTTAGACACACACACACACAGACAAACACGTCTTCGTGTACACCTTAATCCCAGCACAACTGCTATCAACCTCATGGCTGATCTCACATCTTACAATAACTTATTCTGTTTCGGAATAACCCCTACCTGCATCCCCCAACTTCTCAGAGTGATTGTTATCAACATATACTTCGCTTTCTTAAAACATACCTATAAGCAAGTATCTGGTCTACCCATGGGTTCCAGTCTCTCCGGCCTCCTCGCCATTGCTTACATGGATAGACTCGAGAGACAAGCTCTCAGCACCTGCCGCTCTAACCTTGTCTTCACGAGCTATATAGATGACATCCTCATTATTACATGCTTCCGTGATGAATCTACTAAAATCTTCAACACATTCACCAATACTGACCCCGCCTGCGGTTCACCATAGATCACCCAAACGCTTCCGGCTCCCTCTCACTCTTTAACTTCAAACTCAACATCACTGAAAACGGCTCTATATTTACAGAGTTCTACACGAAACTAGCCTCTAGGCGTCCGTTCACTTTAGATCTGCCTTATCCGTCAAAGATAAACTGAACTACGCACATGCAGATATCTCACGTATGCAAAACAATTGCACTAACACATACGACAAAACCCTGCACCCCAACAGCTTCCTACACACTCCATAGACGGCTATCCCAACTCCGCCTAATCTTCACAAGAGAAAAAACGCCAACGTCACACTTTCACAAATACCTGTTTCTCAAGCTCCCTTTCTTCAACGATAGAATCTCCTACATACACAATGAAAAGCTAGACATACAACTTATCAACACCGGCAACACGTTGCGATAGTACCTATCTTGGAAACACTCACGACGTATACTTGACACTTGCTTCCTAGAAAACTGCTCCATTCCAGATACAGGCTTATGTTCTCGTACCCACGTGGTCTATGACCTGCAATGTGACAAATGCAAGAACTTCTATATAGGGAGTACCACCAGACTGCTATATCAATGCATTAAAGAACATTTAAGCACTGGAATCACCTCGTTGCACAAGCTTATTATTTTATGCAACAACACACAACGTAACATCCGCGTTAGTGTCCTTGCCTCATTCAGAAAGCTAGTAAACCTCAGAATTGCTAAAGCACTCCTTATCTCTAAACGCAAACATCTCCTTAATAACAGACTTGAACTGAGCTCTCCCTTCATCCTTAGACCCCTTATAACAAGAAAACTCATAACAACGAGAGACAAATTATTAAAACAAAAATAGAATAAAAAAGAACAGAGCCATACACAGTAATATAGGTATAGTCTATGAAGTATACAGAAGATGAAAACATTTACTTTAAATATTGAGGTGAGTTAAGGGTTGGAATTTTGATAAGAACATATAACAAGGCACATATCAAACAGCAAATGAGATGAGATAGAAGGTAGATAGTAAGATACATATAACGAAAAATATATCTATAGATACCGGAATATATTACTATTTATGCATAAACACCAATAAACACAATTTCACTAAAGATTTTAGCTTAATTTTTAATTAATAAAGTTATGAGAGTATGCCAGTGAAGGTCGGTGATTTGGGTGGGATCGGAGTAAAGAGAAAGGAGGGGGAGATAAAATGAAGAGTGTGGGGGTCTTGCGTGGGGTGGGAAAGAAGTGGAGGGGAGAGATAAATAAACAAGCATAATACTTATATTCATGAATAAGATTTAAAATAGATAAATAAAACTGAATAAACTAAAAAAGAGAAGAAATGGGTAAGAGAGATGTGGGAGTAAATGAGAGAAGATAGACATAAGATGAGATAGAGAAAAAGAGGATAAAGTGAGTAGCAAACACGATGAAACAAACATAAAAATATTAATATATAAAAACAAAGTAATAATATTATTATAGCCACAAAATATATTAAAAATACAAGAAGCTCACTTATATGTTAATATATAGAAATAAAATATAAATAATGAAATATATTTATAACAAGTACAAAAGAAAAGAAATAAATAAGAAAAAAGTTAAACCTCAATAATAAAGAAATAAATAAGAAAAAAGTTAAACCATAAATTACTCAAATCTGACTGCGTTACTATAAAAAAGATTTAAAAAAATACTAAAATCTTGGCTGCATCGCTACTATTAAAAAATAAATGAATAAATAAACAAAATACATTATCATAGCAGGATAATAAAGTTAACCATAAAAACATTTTCTAATAAAAAAATTACTAATTAAATAATAAAAAAATAAATAACATTACTACTAATAAAATATAGCCAAAAAGTAATGATGAATAAAAAATTTTCTCACTTACATAAACAATTAACTAATAACATCTGACTACGTGCTGCGGTCCTGGTCTCTTTCAGCATCTTGGATAATACTTTTTTTTTCTCCCGGAATTATTCAAAGTTCCATACCACAAACGGACTTTATGTACTCCCGACATTCCAGCAACTTGGTTTGCTGAATATTATAAATATAGAAGAGGAGTATATAGAAAGAATAATCAGACATTTTTCCATCGAACCCGTCTATTTGTTTGTTTGTTTGTTTGTTTGTTTTTCCTTACTTTCCTTTTGCTGTTCCGGTATTTTCATATTGTTCTCTGCTTTTCAAACTTCCACATATCTCTTTACCGGCAATGCTCCACGCAAACTACCATTTACACACACACACACACACACACACACACACACACACACACACATACATATATATATATATATATACATATATATATATATTTGTGTGTGTGTGTGTGAATTCATCTGTCATCCCATTTTTAAAGGAAAGAATAGCCCTATTGAAGACAACACTCATGCAATCAAGCAGGAATATATATATATATATATATATATATATATATATATATATATATATATATATAGTGTGCATATATATATATATAATATAAAGCTGAATGTCTGTGTGTCTGTGTGTGTGTGTGTCTGGTCACAAATAGGCTCCTATATGGTTGACTATTTTAAAAAACTGATTACATCTAATGATAGAATATGTATCGAGACACAGGAATGGTATGTTTGATCTGGCAGAACGGTGGTTCATTAAAATTGTGGGGTCTGCGTTAGCGCCTGATCCACATTGTATGGAAATAAAAAAAAATTAGTTAAAAAAAAAACGTTTACATGTGCTTTTGATATAGATGTACATAAGAATACTTTGATAACTTAAAACAATGTGTATTACATGTTCCCGTACCTTCTTTAAAATGTACCCTGTCCCTCTTTATATATACCCTGTCTATGTCTCCAATATGAACAACAGCAACTAATATATAATTCGTCATCTTAAAAAGACCACAATATAACATATATATATATATATATATATATATATATATATATTCTTGAAAGTTTCTTTTTTTACAATTATTATTAATACTGGATCTCGATTTTTTCTTTATATAAATTAAGGCTAACCAATTCATGTAATTTAAAAAAAGTATTTTCTTACCTTTGTCGACCGTTCCTTGCACCACAAATTTTTGTACCTATTTACAAACTACTGTATTTATATAGTGTTTAGTTGAATCCCTTTTAGCATCCTTTTTATATATTTATATTCTTATTTACTCGTACCATCTCTATAAGTATTAGTTAATAAAAAATATATAAGATATACACATAAATACATATATATAGGATGACCCAAAAAAACAGATGACATTCAACTGTTTTTCTGAGCATTTTACAGTCAATGGATAAAAAAGGCCAAAGACCCTAGTGTTTTGATGTGATGTTTTGAATATAATAAACTAGTTATGACCAAAGTTTCATTTCATTCGAACAAAACACTAAGAAACAGGACATAATTAGCGTTGGGACCGTTTTGGGGGGGGCACCCTGTATAAGATATGTATACATAAATATATATTAAATTAAAAATAATCTAAATTTATGCATATTTTAAACATCACTCTATATATTGTTCAGATATATACATTTTTAGATATATTATACATTACTCATATATATATATATATATATATATATATATATATATATATAGCCTACTTCATTTTATCACATAAATTGATATATGAAAATATAATTTTATTCATAAATTTTCAGCATTTACTTGCACAGTGCTCAATACGTAGGTGGAGCAAGGTCGTAAGTCATAAAAATATTCATGGCAATTAAGCTACACAGAAAATACCGCGTTTTATTCACGAGAAACAGAATATTTTGCGTAGCTTAATTGCCATCAATTTTTTTATAACTTTCTCTCTCTCTCTCTCTCTATATATATATATATATATACATGTATAACTATATATATATATATATATATATATATATATATATGTGTGTGTGTGTGTGTGTGTGTGTTTGAGTGTTTATTGTCATTGATAACTCTACTTCATCAGCCTCAATCCTCCGAACGTGTCTCCCATAGAAATAGGTCCGTTGTCCACGATCGTTCGTTTATAACCAACTTAACGAGCTACAGTGGTGACAAGATTTATCTTCATGGCCGTTAAAGATACCCATTTGGCGTAACTCAATACGAATCGAAAGTAACGCGTACAGCTTGTCACAACGGCGCGTGTATCTTGTATTTGTTGTAATGGAGGCTATCAGTTGGATGCAAAATGGAGTCAATATTAGTTGAAATAATTGGTCAATATTGCGACAACTTTCAACGCTGAAACTTGAGCGAAACTGACGCTGGAATAATTATTGTCGGTTTTTGTATTTGTTTTTGCACACCGAACTTAATCGGAAAGGACTATTTTATTTGCTCTTCGTTACTCAGTTCCGACGGTAATCAGTTGCTCAGTTAGTTTTCTGATTTTCTAAAAAATGGAATGATAGACTCTATTTTCTTGCCTCCTCAGGAGGGCAGAATTGACACACAGTGTGTTTTTAGTTGGGAGAAAACTAACTCCCATAAAAGGAGAATATATAATGGGACAAAAACAGCAATTGACTCAATTTAAAAGGATTTCTCCTTCACTGACCGAAGACGAAAGAGATAGTATGCAATTTAAACTAAATTAGTATACTGGAAATAAGGAAGCCTATTTTGCACAAAACTTGAACACCTACTAAACAATATCCTCATGTGTCTAATGTAGTCGTTTCACAACCACTGTGCCGCGGAATGATTACTGGTGTACCGCAAAGTAATTTATAGGTGGAAATTAATAGTTGTTGTAGATGGTAAAGAGCTTGCATAGCGTTAGAACTGGAGTTGTTTGTTTGAATTAATACTAACTCACACATTATTACTTACGAACATGATGCTAAAATATATAAAAAATAAAAATAAAAAATAAAATGTGTAATAAATCGTTTGATAAATTACTGGTTATTCCGAATTTTAAGATAATAATAATTTTTCAATATTAATAAATATTTGTAAGAATTGATTATGCTTTATACCATTTGTGTACGTTTCTCGTTTACAATGTTAAACGATTCTTAGTTTATACTTTTTATTTAATATATAGATTTTTTCAATTCATATTTTAATAGGAACAAAAACACGATCAAATAACATAAAAGTCCGATGTGGTGTATTTGTTTAATTTTTAGATTAGATTCATATTTATTAAAAACAACAACAAAAAAAAAAACGATGGTGACATCTATATGTACTATACTCTATCATCGAAGGTCTATTGAAAACTTTTATTGGATCCGCAATTCATTTCGTAAATTTATCGATTATCAATTCTTCCAATTTTGAGTTATGTAAAGAGGACGAACTAGCAAGCCTTTCCAGTGATTGTGAACATAAATTCAAGGACGCACAACTGTCATTAGACGCATTCAGTATTTCTGTTATTGAAGAGTATCCAACTCTAAGTAAAAATCCATCAGAGTCTTCCTGCAGTTCTCAACTTCGCACCTATGTGAACTGGGATTTTCTTACCTAAACAACTTTAAAAATAAAATCGTAAAAATTTAAAAACGTTGAAGAAAACTTAAGATTATATCTCTCTCACATTCGCCCACATATGGCAGCAGTAGTAAAGAAGCACCAGGCATAACCGTCTCACTTGATTCACCATTATTATTATTATTATTATTATTATTATTATTATTATTATTATTATTATTATTATTATTAATCTGCACTGAAAACAGGATATGTTTTATCCACTTGAATTGTTTTTCCTTATATGATCGCTTTTATTATTTAATTGCAAAAAGGCGTTATGAGTAGAAAATGTTCACTTTTTGTGATAAGTGTCCCGCGAAAATTTAAGGAGATGAATAGTGTGCCGCTATGGAAAAAAAGCTGGAAACTACTGATCTAAGGTCTCTTTTTACAGTGGTTTGTCAGAGTAACTTGGCATAGGACTAATTTAAGATCAGGCAACGCCGGGAAGCTTGCTAATATATATATATATACATATATATATATATATATATATATATATATATATATATATATATATATATATATAGTCATCCACATACAGTACTGTTTCGTTGTATCACAACTCATCAGTGCGGCTAGACAAACACCTTTCCTCAGCCGTGGATCAAACCTACAACCGTCGCATTGACAGTTAGCAGCTCTCACCATTCGGCTACGAATCAGTGCCGTAAATATTTCTCCTAGAGTGTGTATTAAATCCACACTCTCCCGTCCAAGGTGCTCTAACCATCAGCTTGTTTACAAACAAATTAATAGTGGGCTTCGCTTAATCGCTTTAAATACGTGTTGGGTGAAAATATATTTACAAAGTACTCAACAATATATATATATATATATATATACAATATATATATATACAATATATATATATATATATACAATATATATATACAATATATATATATATATACAATATATATATATATATACAATATATATATATATATATATATATATATATATATATATATATATATATGACCTTGTGACTATGTTTGTGAGAGGATCTCTACGCAATCAATTTTCGACCTACAGGCTTCAAACTTAGTATTTCTCAATAATGACTAAAGGAAAGATGTTGAAAGATATTAAGAAGGGTGAAATTGTTAAATTATTTGGTACAAAGCAGTATACATTAGAATTTTCAAAAATTTTGTAGCGGGATCATCGAACGGTGAAACGTTTCGTCATTGACGGCAGGGATAGAAGAAAAAAGCACAAAAGTGGCAGACCAAAGGTGACTGTACCACGAGATTTCAGAAAAATTAAGAGGAGTGTGGTAGCCAAACACACACAGAACAAGCAAATCTATTTTCGACCATGCAGGACTGCCTGGCATCTCTAATGGACCTAAATCGGATTTTGAAACAAATAGAAGACCGGAGAACAAAAAATGCCCTCCTTTGAGTGATATCAACTGTCAGAGCGACTAGCATGGGCCACTAAATATTTACAAAAACAATCTTCAAAATGTTTTCTGAGCTGACGAAGCTAGCGCATCCCTCGACAACCACGACGGTTGGACCAAGGGATGGCTTGCTACTCAGGCGTCAATAGATAGGAGGGGGAGTAATGATTTGGGCTGAGATTATTGGGCGTGAAGTTCTTGGCCCTTTTCTTGTCTCTGAAGGTGTCAGAATGAATTCTGTGAACTACTACAAGTTTTTGGTACAGAATTTATTGGTCTGGTTAAAATCACAAAATGATGCTGTCAACTTATTATTCAACAAGACAATAACCGAAGCCATGCTTCTTGGTTAACAAAAGATTGGTTTTCAGCCCAGGGGATCTCTGGTGATGTTTGATGGATTGGCCACCTCAGAGCCCGAATTTGAATCCGATAAAGAACCTCTGGTCGATTCTGAAGAGAAAGCTTTGCGAAAATAGGTATCAATTCAGCAACAAAAAAGGACCTTTCGGTGAGGATTAAGGATGTATCTTCTGCAATCACACCTCAACAAGTGCATGAATTAACATCCTCTGTTGATAGGAGGCTTGTGGATTTGATTAATAATGGAGAAAAGTGCATAAAGGGTTAAATTGTTTTAAAAATATTTATTGTTTTGGTAATTGTAATTTGAGCAATATGGTTTTCTTGTAATATGTTATCAATATATGGTATTATTGTCATAATGTTACAATGTTTCAAATTAAATTATTTTCAAAAACTATGGTTTTCTTGTAATATGTTTTCAATATATAGTATTATTGTCATAATGTCACAATGTTTCAAATTAAATTATTTTCAAAAACTATGGTTTTCTTGTAATATGTTATCAATATATGGTATTATTGTTATAATGTCACAATGTTTCAAATTAAATTATTTTCAATAACTATGGTTTTCTTGTAATATGTTATCAATATATGGTATTATTGTCATAATGTCACAATGTTTCAAATTAAATTATTTTCAATAACTATGGTTTTCTTGTAATATGTTATCAATATATGGTATTATTGTCATAATGTCACAATGTTTCAAATTAAATTATTTTCAAAAATGTCATTTATTTTCAAATAAATGAGTCTTGCAAACTGTTATGGCACATATTTCTTCCTGAAAGTTCTTTAAATCCATATTTTTCCCCGGAATATGATGTTTGGTTTCCGTTTTTAGGAATTTACTTCATATATTTGCATATCGAACAATGGGTCACATAAATTTTATATTGGAAAATATTGAAGCATACATTTTTCAGTATATACGTTGTGCAAACACTTGATTCCTACAGTAATGTTTTCTTGTGTTTATTTCTTACATTATTTTATATTTTTTCTTGCGAACTTAGTTTCTCAATCTTGTATATTTATTTCCTTTCTTATATATTTTTTACTTTCTGTAATTGATAATTTCTCATTTCTTAAAACATGTATTATTGTAATAGTTTATTTCACTATTACTATTTATTATTATTATTATTATTATTATTATTATTATTATTATTATTATTATTATCTATTGATTAGTATCTATTTATTATTATTATTATTATTATTATTATTATTATTATTATTATCTATTTATTTTATTCGATTGTTTCAGTATTGATATTTCATGTTTACCACGACATCGTTTGTGTTTTTGAAAGTTTTACAGCTGCAGATATTTTCTCGGTGCCAACTGCTTTGTATAGTTTGTGTTCGTTCCGAAAATCACATTCACTTAGAATGTTGTCCCTCCCGTAATCTCGTATGTCTTTCTTGAAAGAATTCTGACTAGAAATTTATAAGGGAAACCAATGTCAACAATATCATCTTTGGATTCAATACGATATGATTTTGCTAGGTGGATCTCAGCTTTCCAGATAGTGACGACGATTAACACATCTTTTCTACGCTTCTATTAACTTCATATCTCCATATATTTCTGGCCAATTTATTTTTCTCTGTATTAAATTTTATATCTTTTATGTGGTCCAAAAAATTAAGACCCAGGTAACTCTTTAATAACACAAATAAATGTTGCAGGATTATCCACAATATTTTTCCAGCAATCAAATTTTAAACGGGTTAATATGATTAGCATATATACACTAAAATTGTAAGGAGAACAACGTCATAATCTCATATAGTTCTATTAATATAAGCAACGTCATAATCCTATATACTTCTATTAATCTTAGATTAATAGAACTATATAGGATTATGACGTTGTTTTCTTTACAATTTTTGTGTATATATGCTAATAATATAAATCCGCTTAAAATTTGATTGCTGGAAAAATATTGTGGATAATCCTGCAACATTTATTTGTGTAATTAATGAGTTACTTGGGTCTTAATTTTTTGGACCACTTAATCTTCCAGACAGAACACCGGATGATTTATTTTCAATAATTCCAACTCAACACCTATCTGTTTCTGGCGGTACATATGAATAGTTCTTACGGTTGACTTGCTAGACTGGCTATGAACACGCTCCATTTTTTTACTTATCAGCCATGTCAGCGCAACACACATAAGAACTTATACAAAAGGATGAGGGTGATTGTTACGAAATTGAGGATTTTCGACCAACAACTTTACGGGTTTCGACAATCGATTCGATGGGTGTGGAGGGATGAATTTAATAGGCGAAACGATTTTCTGAGCGACGGTGGATATGGTGGGATGGTTGCGGTGACTATTGTTGACGAGAGCACAGCATCGCGTTTAATGAGCAAAAAAGGCGAAGCTGGAAAAACTGCCCGAAAGACGTCCAATTGTTTCTGAATAGAAGCCATTTTGGACTGAAGCCAGCATGCCTTGTTCTTGTGTGCAGTTCACTGGCCCGGATGAAGACAGAGCATTGGTCAGTGAGCCGAAAGGTGAGCTGAACAAGAACTGAAAGAAGAGTCAGACACAGAAAAAAAACGGGGAGAAAGAGTGAGGATAGTACTATACAATTACAAATGTGGGCTGTCTCGGGATAAATGTCACGCTTATACAAGTAATGTAGGAGCCAGATATATATATATATTTGTAACTTTCCCTGTGGCAACTCTTCTTAATCTATTCTTCTATTGTAAATAATAAAATAGATTAATATCCTGAATTTCAAAAGGATAGAGAATGTATATAAGTTTTAATGACCATTAGCTTACGAACAATTTAAGAAAAAACAAAAAAGTCAACAGAAGATATATTTTGATAAAATAATTAAACTGGCATCTTGCCATGTTCTAATAAAATAATATTGTTTCTGAAACAAAAAAAAAACAACTGACAGACGATATTCGCTAATACGAGACTATGGGTTCAATTATCAGCAGTCATATCACTCGAGACAACATTCGTGATTTATTATTGATGATATTTATATTTCTAGACTAGGTTCGACTACTGTACCTTATGGTATTCTTGTGTATTCTACAGAAAGGTCTACAACGGTCCTGGTATTCCAATAAGAGATATGAAACGGCTCAACAACATTTTTTTCATTGGACGTGACGACGACCACATTACAATCTGCTGATAAGCATCTCAGGGGAACAGATTTCTACTGCCATACAGTTTAATGAAAGAAGCTTTGTTCATGCGATTTGCATTTAAATTAAGGCACAGATAGAGTGTGAGGAAAAATTGTGGTTTGTGTTTCTGAATTTTTCGTTTCTAAATTTTGGAGATGAGGATTAGTTATTCGTATGCTTTGGATTCTTCCGACTACTGTTCTCATCGGAATTTCGAATGTAACCCTTTCTTTACTTACCGAAAGACCCGTTGCGCAGTGATTAGAATACTTTGACAATCAATTGTAAACGTGATATTCTCCTGTACGCGAGCAACTAATGCAATTGCGAATTACTTAGGCTCTCTACTTTGTCATGGCTTACAGGACGAGAGCATGCTAGACCCGTATCGTAAATAAAAGGATTCCGTTCGAAATTCCGTTCATATTCCCGAGTTCAACAAGACACACTTGAAGAAGATCAGAGCTTATATCGACTGGAAAATTATGAAAATGACATTCAAGATGAGAACACTAGTTCGAAGAACCAAATATTTCGAATTGTTGATAGTTTGGAAGATAAAGAAGAGCAATAGATGGAAGCTCAGATATGCAATTGCCGTGAAAATAACGACAGAGCAGAAACAGTGTTGCCAATGATGGTAGTGTCATCTGCATATATGTCGAAAAATAAATTTAGAATTTAATTTGGGAAATCATTAATGACAAGATGTTTAGCCCAGTATGGATCCCTGAGATACGCCAGCATTGATAGTTTGAGTTTCGAACTTCTTCCTTTGACGACTACTACTATAAACCTACCGGTGGCAAAAGAGTTGTGGGTTGCAAAATCATTACCAGATGTTCCATAGGTGAAGATCTTGTGAAGTAGACCGTTTTGTTAAAACTTATAAAATGCATCAATAGATTCACTTATGTTATATGAAATTACAGTCAGTACATCAGCTGCAGATTTCACAGGACGGAAACCATATTGCTTGTCACAAAGTAGATTCTTTTTGTTGGGTTGATTGACAATTTCTCTGTTTAATATGAATTCAAGCAACTTACCAATGAGAATGGTCTTTACTGAGACGGAGAAAACCTATCCCCAGTATGTTTAAATGCTGGGCAGACAAATGGCGTTTATCTAGGTATTAGAAAATATTTCTAATTTAGGCATCGATTGAACAGCTTTGCAGAAATGTATGCTTATTTCGGTTGCAGATTTTTTAGTACCATGACTGGAATATTGTCAGGACCAGTCACTTTGTTGGCATCAATGTTCTTGATAAGTGTGGCAACACCACGAACAGATATGTGAATGTTGCTCAGATAATTTTCGGTTCTTAGAGGAAATTTCGGAGGTAAGTGTAGGTAGGGTTGAGTTTGTTGCAAAGTTCTTAGCAACAGTTCAGTTATGTCAGATGCTCTCGAAATCACGTTAGGCCCGTTGAGAATGGTCGGAATAGAGGCCTCTCATCTACTCAGAACCTTGTTTGCTATTCTCCAAAAACTCATCAGAACCTTTGCTTTTATACTTTGGTCTTGACTAAGTATAAACCTCTCACCTTTTTCCATAATCTTTTTGCTGTGATTGCTAGCAGTTCTAAAAGCCATTTTGTAACAAAAGGGTCAAATAAAAGTTTTCTGGAGTTGTGACATACGGCCAATCGGGGAGACATACCTGGTCAGCTCCTGGTTGAGTTTGACGGATCTTCTAGAACAGGTGCAAAGAAGATTCCTCCCAATGAATTAACAAATCTCGGTTGCCTTTTCTGTAAGTTTTATTTCCGATGTTCCCCTATTGGAGAGATGCTGCTGGTTCAAGACTAACGCATTCTAATCCCCTTTGCTGGAGGTCATCACCGTCCGACTCGAACCGCGCTCTCTCACTTCCGATATTTCTGTGCCTGCTCACTCTCGTTTCCCAACGCTCGCCCTAAATTCAACGTCACTTTAGAATGGCTTCTACGTAAGAGTCGTCAGACTCTAGAGGTCAATCTTTTTTAAATTATTGTTAACATTCTCCATTCCTTAATTTGTTAAATCTTTGTAAATATTTAATCCCTGTAAATATTTATTTTGCAAGGATAACATTCTATTTTCAAATATTACAACGGTCATAATAATCGATTATTATAATTTCATCCTAATATTCGACTATTTTAATAGTTTCCGGTGTTTTATGATAGACTAACAACATAACAAAATGTAGAAAAATGAATCGGGAGAACAATTTTTGAAGTAAAGGAACAACAACCGATTGTACGTATTCAACTAACAAAAAATGGATGAACAAACAGAAAAGTTCATTTAACAACAACTATATTTTTTATAACCTTAAAATGATGCAAACTTTATAAAAAAAGTTTTTTCAAGTATAAGCAGATGTTGTTATTGCTACTGGCAGAATGAACAGAATTTCTTATTCATATTTAACGTCGCTCTAGTGACAAAACATGTATACACAGATAAACTATGTGCCTTCAACAAGCTTCCAGACTTTTTAGTACGTCCAATTTTATTGGCATTACACATATCAAACATTAGTCTCCTTCGAAGTAATCTCCTCTAACTGAAATGCCCTTGTTGTACCTTTCCAACAACTTATGGATTGCCTCATGGAAGTCCTTTTGTGTGAGACTGACAATGACCCTCGTCACAGCCACTTTCATCAACTCAATTGTCTCATGACAACAGCGTCTAAAGTTTTCATTGAGCTTACAGAATAACTTGATTATCTTTCTTGGTCATGACAACGTCTTTCTGTCTGATCTTCTCTGATCTTCTCTTCCGCATCTTCAGTTCCTCGCGAATTATTGCGCGTACAATTCCTATACTGACATTAAATTGTGCAATTATTGCGTCTATAGACATACGACGGTCCTTATCTATGAAATTCTTTATTTGGCCAATCAACTCTGGTGTACTGACTTTCTTACTCTTCTTACACTTCTCATCATTCATCACAGATTCCCTACCTACCTTGAATCTCTTTTGTAACTTTTAAACTGATTCTCGATTCACGCAAGATACATTTAATACGTTTCTGCTGCATTTTTTCCAAGTTTAAAACAGAATATTTTGCATATTATTCTTCTAAAGCGTCCTTATATCCAGATTGTATTTTTGAAATTTGCCAGCCGTGAAAATCAGACTTTAGGGTGATCTATTTTAATTCCTGCTTTAGCTGTTTATTTGAACCTAAAATCATAGAAATTGGTCAGTCATCTCAAGATGTATATTAACACCATACTCAATTTTCCAGAGTCTGCAGCAATTTTAAATACCTACACAAAAATATCTAGGAACTTATTAAAAGCATTATTATGACAAATTAAAATAGTTGTCCCTAACACATATTTTTATGAGTCATAGTGAATGTTTTTATAATAATTTGAATGTAAATTGAAATGCCTTTTTTCTCTTTCACATACTTTGTTTTACAATAATGAATATAATCATGATAGAATGTGGTTTTATTCCTTAAATTATTAAGAAAAGTAAATGTAGAATGGAATTTGTTTTTATATTGTTATGATACTATCGACTGACCCACTTCTCTAGTCACGACCTCGGAAAATCTAGTGGAAATTATTCATGAAACGTAAGAATGATAAGGAAAGTCTCACATATATCAAAATATCGTTTCGGTTAAGCCTCTTGATTTCTTGGGGAACATACGACCGCAATGGTTCTGGCTGGTCCACCTCAGTTTAGCGTATGTCATTCTGTCAGCCCTTCTCTCTTCTTTTTGTCGGGGCACTGGCTTCCCGGAGGCTTTCACCCACTCGAATCATGAACTCTACTTGAGAGGACCCATCCCGGACCAAGAAGTCCGCAGATAATTTCGTTGCGGTTTCTGTAACTTTCTTTCTGTTACAGAATTGGTTGTTGGTCATATTCTAACCTCCAATCTGGAGGACCAGTCTGATCTCTACTCTTAAACCTGTATGGTTTGGGTGACCCTACTAGGAGACGAATCTCCTGCCAGCATAGCCATCCGGGTCCTAGAGGACCGCAAGCCCCCTTACCACGCCGAGGTTGCACTCGCTATATATATCTAAATATATGTAAGAGATATAACGAGGATTCAAAAGTGAAATGAATAATGATTATGTTTATGTACCTGCTTAAACACAAATAAGTTCATTTGAAGTTATATCTACGTCTTGATTACAAATATGCAAACTAAAATGCTCTCTTACTAGTTGAAGGATGCTTAAACATTAAATAAGTATTGTGTTTAGAGCAACGTGAGTGAAAAGCAAAAGAAAATAAGAGAAGAAAGACAAGATGTGGAAATAATAAAGGAAAAATAAATTTCTCCTGGGGCGTAATTTGATCAACGTGAGCCAGAGCATCTGCGATTGTCCATTTGCGCCTGGAGACTGAGACTACGCGACGTACGATCATACATCTCCCCCACCTTACATACAGCGAGAGGTGATCGAAAGCAGATGTTACTGTCAGGGAACATACTGTTGTAACAGTGCTAATAACCAACAATAGCAGGAAACTAATCAAATTTAAAGATAGACAGACAAATATATAAAGAGAAAGATAGATAGACAAACTGAAAAATAGATAGATCGATCAATACATAGATTTAATGTGTACGATTGCTGTTTCTTAGATGTTAATCCAATGAAATTCCATCGTTCATAAGATAGTGATCAGTAACTGATAGAGCTTTATTATATTAGTATATTAGCATCGTGGCCCGTCGTTACTCGGGATTGAATTAAGATCGACGAATGTCTCACCCTCCCATATGTTATTGCCATTAAAATCAACGAAATCGACAATTTTTCAATCAAATAGATTGGTTGCATGGTTTCTGATTCTCTCTCCTCTGATCTCGAGGGCGTGGTTCAGTGGGGGAAGATGTGGGTGGTTACCTTTAATGCATCCAAAACCAAACTCCTATCCTTACATTATCAACGCTCTGATCCTCATCTGGCATCAATTGTGATGGATGGCTTTCGTATGGGTGAGGTCCCGTGTTTTGACAAGCTTCTGGGTTTGACCTTTACTCCTGATCTGAAATGGAACACGTACATCAAGTCTGTTGCCAAGGTCGCTGGAAAGATGGTGGGATCCTTCTACCGCTCCAGAAGATATCTCACTACTGATGCAATTCTCTATCTATATAAAAGCCAAGTACGTTCAAGGATGGAATACTGTTGCTATATCTGGGCAGGAGCTGCTAAAAACAGCCTATCCTGCCTTGACAGAGTACAAAATAGACTTCGTGGATTAGTGAGGGATGCCCTTTTCTCTACCCTGCAACCTCTCTCCCACAGAATAGGCGTTGCAAGCCTATCTTGTTTTATCGTTATTTCCATGGCAGGTGCTCGCCTGAACTCCAATCTCTGGTCTCCCCTCGCCAATCTTTCACGAAAAACACCCGTCTAGCTGAATCCACTGTGAAAAATTTCCCCCACTCTATATCTGTGCCTAAATCAAAACGCGGATTCCATGAACAAAGCTTATTTCTTAGAACTGCACGCCTGTGAAACTCTGTTCCGTCTGCCTGCTTCCCACCTGACTACAACTTGGATGTCTTCAAGTCCAATGTTAACAAATTCCTAATGAACCGCCCCCTTAAGTAAACACTTCATCAAATCTCCACACTAACGTAATGTACTTGCAATAACCCTTATCCCTGAGTGGCTTCCGGGCCTTGATAAGTGGTGATTACTGTGTAAAAAAAAATGCTATGGTCGGGAACACACCACGATGCACAGGAAGGAAGCTTCACATGACTTTCCACATTGACTTTGCCCACAATACAGTGTAGTCTACATTGCACTGTAGAGAACCTGCCATTGCTTTTGTAAAATTGGTTTTACATAATGGCTTGGATTAAAGTTTAAAATGCAAATGTTAAGTATCATTGTTCAATTGTGGTCTAAACGGTAACATTCATTTCGAACGCGGCCCTGTCTTATATAAAAAAAGATATATACTGCTGATTTTACATGGCAGGCCCGTTTACTTGAGCAGTGATAAAACGTCTTTAATGCACTTGAAGTTGTGTCTGATAGAAAGCAAAACACTTAAATTAACAATGTGAATGACAAAAGCCAAAAGATTACTTTAAAATCATTAATGTACGATAAAACGTCTTATGTAATATAATTTACTTGTTTTTTGTTGAAACATTTATTAGTTGTTGTTGTTCACTAATACAGGGAGCCATTTTTTATAAATAAATTGTCGACTTTACTCTAGTATATTACTACGTATATATGACATATGCTTACTTACGGAATTGTGGTTAATGTTTATAACTGATGGATATGTTTGGGGCTTTTCTAAGCTCATGCGATGTCCCTTCCTACATAATATTATGCACATTTGGATCGTCATTTCAGTTGACAGTTTATCATTTATTTGCATTCGCTCACCGCTCATAAAGAAAGAAATCGTGATGAATAATCGGACACGGCGATCGACTAAATTCCATGTGGCTTCTTAGAGATGAAACCACCCAGTTCGTAAAGGACATCGAGAATCACTTGAATTAATATTTATGCTTGAACGCAAAACAATGCTAAATTCTCTGCGTTTGAATGCAGTAGCATCATGCCTCTATCTTTCTGTATCGATGTGATCAGTTTACAAGCGAGAACAGTCCAGCCTCTCTTCTACTTCATATCTTCAACCCTATCCTCTGTTTTTCTCTTTCTTTTTGCAACTCTCCCGTGTCTGAGAGCTTACCAATATGTATTATTCCACACTTGGAAGCTGTTCACGGCCATAGTCTTTGTTTGCGCCTGTCCGAATTTAGTCATCCACTTAATGATTAACGTAGGACTATGACCGTGATGTTGGCCATCCGTTAAATCCTTGGATTTAATTGTCATAATGCCTCGAATGTTACTTTAGAAATTTCGACTATTTACCGCAATTAGTTATCTGTTACTAAATGATATTAGCTACCGTACTTTCATAGTTAACATGTTTAACCTATATTTTCTTCATCTCTTCAAAAATAGTAGCCTAGTCTGATACTATTAACACCGCGCTAGCAGTAGAAATACGGGCATATAATATATAATGTAAAATGCAGATTAGAAGAACAGTGAAGAAATAAGGTTGGTTAAATTCGCTAGGTTCAAAACACAAACAAAATGGAATGTCAAAAGAAGTCAATAACATGAAGAACAGAAGGAGTGATTTATCTCTCTTTCACCGCGGAGTGATCTTACACAACCGTTGAAGAGTTAGCACCTTAAGGAAAAGAGTAATCTAACCTACAAACACTTCCTGAGTAACCTCGCCAGCATTCCCCTGTAAATGACACTTAGATGACTTACAATAAAATAACATTTTCTCAAGGAAGAAGGCAAAGACTAGGATCGTGGACCTCCTAGAACTGCGTATGTGCGTGATGTTGCCAAGCTAATAAAAAACTCGATTCCAGTAAAGTAACTTGCCCTGACGAAATTGCAATTATAGTGCTGAAAAAGCTTCAACCAGAATTAGCTTCCATACTTACAAACCTATTTAAGCGTTGTTTTAAAGCGAAATGCTTCCAAACACCCTGAAAAACACCATCAGTATGCGTCGTATTAAGAATTCGGGTGATCGGTCATCTCCATCTTAATACAGATCAATCAATTCTGTGCGTCAATCTGAAATTTGTGTTAATAGAAAAGTGATCAATCATCTCAGCAAAAATTAACCTTTTCAGTGACATGCACTTTGTTTTCCGTTCTGCTAGATCTACAGCAGATGTGCTAACTGTTATATTTGATAGGATTAGCGAATCTCCCAACTGATGTTTCGTTTCTAGAGCAATTGCTTTTGACATATCAAAGCCCTTTGGTAGGGTATGGCATAAAGGGCTACTCCTTTGCTATGGTATAGTTGGAAATTCCTTTAATTATTAAATCATATTTATCTGATACGTTTATACGATTAGTGGTTGATCGGCTGAAATCAGAAGCGCAAAGTATTAATTCCGGCGTCCATCAGGAGGTCTTCCTGAGCCCAACTATCTTCATGATCTACATCAATGATCTCCCAAATCATATTCCAAGATCATTGGTAGAAATTTATGCTGACGATACAACAATTCATGACAACACTTCAAACGCCGTAAATGACCATGATCACTCTGATTCCCTCTTCATTTATCTTGAGCACGTGATGCAGTGGACGAAGGTGGTCGCTTGTTAATTTTGATGTATCTAAAACCAAGCTTCTATTTTTACATCATCAACGCTCTGATCCCCGTCTGGCATCAATTAAAATGGATGGCTCTCGTCTTGGGGAGGTTTCATGTTTTGACAAGCTTCTGGGTCTGACTTTTACTCTTGATCTGAAATGGAGCACGTGCATAAAATCCACTGCCAAGGTCGCTGGAAAAATGGTTTGATCCTTGTACCGCTCTAGTAGATAACTCACTGTCGATGCAATTCTCTATCTATATAAGATCCAAGTACGTCTCAGGATGGAGTACTCTTGACACAACTGAACAGGAGCTGCAAGGAGTAGCTTATTTTGCCTTGACAGAATTCAAAGTAGACTTCGTGGCCTAGTGGGGATGCCCTTTTCTCTTTCCTGCAACCTCTTTCCAACAGAAGAGATGTTGCAAGCGTGACCTATCCGGGTCACCGGCCACAGATGTGAACCCTCAGCGATCCCTAAATAGGGATCCCTTGTCACATACGCGTCGTGCTCGTCTTCGCATTTTTTCGCAAGATCTCTCGGCGCAGTAGAAGTGAATAGATTTTCATGCACACAAAAGAAAGAAAGACTCAGATATCTCTATTCTACGTGGTTTATTCTAGTTAGATTATACAAAAAATGATATACATTTATATACAATCGGTCAATTGTTCATTTTTTACAAATACTCTTGAGTCCCTATTGGATTTTATTACTCTCAATTTGGGCGGTAGTGACGGATGGACAGAGAGGGTGTGGCGACGAGGCTTCAATTAGGATTAGATTCGCTCAAAACTCAGCTCCAACTGACTGATTTTTTTAGCGGGGGATTCGCTTATGTACAGAAGTATCGGGATAGGGTAGGTTGCTCTCTCGGTCAATCGTCGGTAAGTACGTCATCCCAGGGTGATTCCCGATTCTCTGCATGTCTCTGCGAATCTGCGAACGCTCGGTTAACCCCGTGACCCATTCGTCTGGTCTCAGAACGAAATTATATTTCGTTATGTTCTCAAAACGACATCAAATTGTCACTTTCACCGAAAAATCAGATTTATATGTCAGTTTTACGAGAAAATAATAAAATTTTAACTTAACTCTTCCTTTCAGATGGGTCGGCCGCCGCAACCCGGGCATACAATAATGCTTAACAAATAATACAAGCATAGTTGCCCGGCATTCTCCAGCGTTTCGGGATTCTTAACCTCTTCAAAATGGGGAGGGCTACCGCTTCTTGGGACGGTTACGTCACAGCAAGTCTGTGTCTGCTCTATCGTTATTTTCATGGCAAGTGCTCGTTTGAGCTCCAATCCATGGTCTGACTTTTACGAAAAACACTAGTCTAGCTTAAACCACTATCATTAATCTCCCCCACCCTTTATCCATGCTTAAATGTAAACGTAGATGTCATGAACAACGCTTCTTTCGTAGAACCACACGCACGTGGAACACTATTCCTTTGCCTGCTTTCCAGCTGAATACAATATGGTCGTCTTCATGCCCAACGTAAATAAGTTCTTGATAAGCCATCCGTTTAAGTAATCTAATTTAACAAATTTCCACAACTGACGGTTACTATGATATCGTCCTATTGACTACCGTACACTCGTTAACCCTTATCCTGGAGTGGCTTCCAGACTTTGATTAGTGGTGGCCAATTTGTATAAAAAAATGCCTCATCCAACAGCGAACCATTCAGGTTGACAATAGCCTATAGCCGGCTTTGGAACCAAGGAAAAAAAACCCGGCTGTGTAGCGCGGAGAGAAACGTTTAAACTTATCTTTGACAAAAGTAATTTAGTCATCCACTTAATGATTAACGTAGAACGATGACCGTGATGTTGTCCATTCGTTAAATCATTGGATTTGATGGTAATAATGCCTCGAATGTTACTTTAGAAATTTCGACTATTTACCACGATTCGTTATCTGTTAATAAATTATATTAGCCACCGGACTTTCATAATTGCATATATTTTCATAGTTGCATATATTTTCATAGTTGCATATATTTTCATAATTGCAATTGAAGTGTGGATTCTATTAAACGAAGACATATAAAATAAGTATATCATTTGTATTAATATTGTGATAAGAAATCACTATTTCATTGAATATTCACCAGTTTTGTCCGTAATACATATCTTTATCTATATATATACATATTTCACACACTCTGATAATTATGTCTGATTGGTTGATTGTTAAAACATATTGGAAATGTTGGGCTGAAGAGCGAATAAGATGAGATGTATTTGTTGTAAGCTAAGACGGACTAGAAAACCAAATGACATTTCTATAATGCTGTTCTTTTTGTGTATCAAGAATGTGTGGCTATAAATTTTCCCAAGTCGCCTTTGCGTAATGCTATGCTTTGGAACGAAACGGCCTGGTTAAAATATCATAAGATAAATGCAAAGGACAGCGATCAATTGCTTAACTTTCATTTTATTTTGAATTTCACAAACTGCACTGCGTATCAAATTATTAACGAATTTACACTTTTTTAATATATAAGGAACGAGTGAATAAAAATCCATAAAACTTTGAGAAAGTGCTTACAATACTATTCAGCTACTCCACTCAGAAAATAAAATTATTTAAAGCAGTATTAGCGAAACTATGGCAGAAGATAGGAATATCTATTGATTTCAGTGTGTTAGCTTATTACGGAGGTTGGGAAGAACACAATATACCCATAACTTGAGTATTGAAATAATTTTCAAACATTAAATGAACTAGGAAAAATGCTTGGAAAGCAATAACTACATAGCCATTTCTACGTTGTCATAATAAGTAGGGGATATGCGATCCTTTTTTATGAATGACTTGCAAAAAACGTTGGTCCACAGAATTAGTCAAATTTGTGATTTCGTTAACAGTTATTTCTCGCGATAACTCATGGAGAGCATCCCACAACTCATCTTTGCTCTTAAATTGCCATCCACTTGCATAGAGATGTCGCTTCATGATACTCCAAAAGTTCACAATTGGGTTTAAATCTGGTGAATTCGCAGACCACTTTATCTTCCGTAGCCCAGAGAACCCCAGTTGTTACAAATACGCTTTGCTTTTGTTTGCTGCATGCGAAGAAGCATTATCCTTAATAAAAATAATGGTTCTTCTGAAGGTCAACCTTTGCTTCCTCAACCATTGTTGAAAGTGCTGCTTCAGAAAAGCTATGTGAGAATTTGATGTCATTTTTACGCCTTCTAGGACTATCCATGGGCCAACTAAAGTACCTCCCATAATCCCAGACCAAATTATTATCCCACCACCACCTTGTTGGCGCCTTAAACGCTGATGAAGATGTCGTCTGTCTAGGACCCATCCCTGGCTGCAGCCATTTGGGCCATCAAGAGTTACACGCACTTTATCCGTGAACAAAACTTTGGAAAATCCGTTTTCATGTTGTCCTCTGCTTATTTCAATCGGTTTTGTGTGTGATGTTGCTTTAATAGAGGCTTTGCAACAGGTTTGACAGACTTTGCCATTTCTTTCAGAAGGCGACATCGAGTACTTTTTGAGACATTCTTCAATCCCTCTTGGTCGAAGACTCTCGACTTGTCTTCCCTATACAGCATAATCACGTTGACACACCGGTTCTCGTCAGATCACCGAAGTTCAGCAACATTGAGCCTGGCCATTACTAAAATGGGTGACCAATTTGGGAAGTCCAGGTGCTGTATGTAGGAGGACGTCGACACCTCCCTGCAAAAAGTTGCAAAAATCTAACGTCGTCTTCTCCCCTAACGGGGATATATATATATATATATATATATATATATATATATATATATATATATATATATATATATATGCGACTTGGGACCGCTTGTGAATTTCATATACCAATGAAACTTCCTCCTTCATTTTCGACATTTCGAGTGTAGTTTTAACTCTTGCTAGATGCTCTGTAATAGGCGACATCGAGTACTTTTTGAGATTCTTCAGTCCGATTTGGTCAAATACTTCTCGACTTGTCTACCCAGAGTGCTTAACAACTTCACGTTTAATTTGGAGTAGAGAACGGCGTGAAACAACTCTAGATTTACCTTTATCAGCTCTCTTACGTAACTTTGTAGGGTTCTTAATAAAGTTCTTCAAAGTTTGATGGTACCTTCCTATCATTTTTGATATTTCGAGGGTAGTTTTACCTTTTGCAAGCGTTTCTGTAATAGTACTCTTTTCAGAACTACTTAAACCACTTTTACAACCCATTTTATTGACGGAACAAACTACCTTGTATATAATTTGACACACCTCAAATACTGTGGATTCAGCAATTACGATGGCAAGTTGTTTACATTGCGCGGAACAGTACGAAAATTTCACAGTACGCGCAGCTCAGCATTGCCAGCTTTTCCGAAGATTTTGATACGAAACTACAGGTAAGTTTCTGAAACTGGTAAAAAAAATGTTATCTCGTTAATAATTTGACACGCAGTATATATATATATATATATATATATATATATATATATATACAGTTGGCCTCAAAATTATTCATACCCTCGTTGATTTTTGACATAATTCATTGTTGTGATGAAATGAAAGCATTTTGTTAAGTTTGTTTATGATTTATGTGCAACCAACAGGTGAAAGAATAACAGCAATGGGCAAATTAAAAAATATTCAGTTTCAGGGGTATTTTATTCACGGATCTTTTAAAAAAGTCATGTTCAAAATTATTCATACCCTAGGTTTACAGTGTCCATTTTCTTTCTTCAATAGTCAATAGCATAGCCTTTGTTCTTTATGACTGCTTCTAGTCGGTTCTTATAGGTGTCCACAAGCTTACTACACGTTTCCTGTGGGATTTTGGCCCATTCTTTCATTGCAAAAGACTCAAGCTGGGTCAGGTTACTTGGTTTCCTGGCCATCACTCGTGTCTTTAAGTCCCGCCATAAGTTCTCTATGGGATTGAGGTCAGGACTCTGACTAGGCCACTCCAGGACGCTTATATCATTATCCTTGAACCATTTCTGGACTACTTTAGCAGTATGCTTTGGGTCATTGTCTTGCTGGAACTTCCAGTTGTCGCCAAGTTTGAGCTTCTCTGCAGATTCCTTCAGGTTTTCATCAAGGATCTGGATGTAGTTCTCCTTTCTCATGATTCCCTGAATCCTGATGAGGTTCCCTGTACCGTGGGAAGAGAAGCATCCCCATAGCATGATGTTTCCACCACCGTGCTTGACGGTTGGCACTGTGTTCTTTGGATTGTATGCTTCTCCTGTCTTCCTCCATACGTATGCAGTATCTCTGTGGCCGAACAACTCCAACTTCGTCTCATCAGACCACAGGATGGTTGACCAGAAGCTGGAATCTTGCTGTATATGGCCTTTAGCAAAGGCCAGGCAAGCCTTCACACGATTCTTTCTGAGCAGCGGTGTCTTTCGAGGCCTGCATCCATGGAGACCCCCTCTGTGCAAAACTCTCTCGATAGTGGACCTTGAAACCATCGTCCCTGCCTGGTGAAGTTCTTTTCGTAGGACCTTGGTTGTGGTTCGGGGATCTTTGCTGACCTCTCGGCAGATCTTCCTTGCAAGTTTGGTTGAAACCTTACGCTTCCTGCCACGCCCACTGAGGTTTTTAACAGTGTTGAACCGCTTATACTTATTAATTATACTCTGGACGGTTGCCACAGGAACATTGTACTGCTTAGCAATAGCCTTGTAACCCTTTCTCTCACCGTGGGCTTGCACAATACGTTGACGTAGGTCTTCGCTAAGTTCTTTTTTCTTCCCCATGATGATCAGAATCTGTGGACAAAGAAACTTTTTTAATCTATTTATATTGACATCGAAAAAGGTATTCATTCAATTGAAACATCTTGAAATAACTACAAGACAAAGATTACAATGGGTAGCACATTAATAGGAAGTAAAAAGAATGGGGTTGATCATAAAAGTACATTTTTGTTTAGGTACTGGCAGGGGTATGATTGATCTGAACATGTGCAAAACATAACTTTGGTCCCTATCTATTATTATGAAAATAAGGTTTAGCCAACTCACATGTGAATTTATGTGCAATAACAAGTAGACAAAAGATACAAAGGAAGTACCATCATAATACCTTTCAGAAATAATCAAAACAAGAAATTTTTTTAGTATGGGGTATGAATAATTTTGAGGACAACTGTATATATATATATATATATATATATATATATATATGTGTGTGTGTGTGTTATTATTAAGATGGCGTATATTCTTGTATTGTTGTTGTTGTTGTTCGTCTTAAGAGAGTCTTAGAGTGATAGAGATCTTAGTGAGAGAGTGTTTATGTCTCTTAACATGTTCATGTTGTAAGAGATAGCATATTGGAGGCATAAACAGGTATATATAAAGAGAGAGACAGTTCTGTATATATCTAATAGACAGTGTACATGTTACTACAAGAGAAGCAATTCAATGAGAGGAGATTTATGAATATCTTGATAGATAGATCGATAGTGCGTTTGACATTTACGTTTTAACAGTTGTGCATATAATATAAACACGTTACCTTTCTCGTTGTAATGAGGAACACAGAAGACGTAGATACAAAACCGCATGATGATACGTTTATTTCTTCTTCGACCGGTCGGACATGATTTTGTATTTGTTACATGGTTATTTCTAAAACCCCTCGCTTCCAGAGGGTACCGAGAATCGGTCTGAACCTCTCTGCTCCTCTGATCTGACTGATCTAACTCTCTCTAACTAACTTCGAATTCTTTCCTATATTGAGAACTCGACACGTCATCGCATGATTAAACATGTGCTCATAAAGCACGTTGGCTGACATGCGTCACGTTGCCAAACTTGACATGACCCCGAGTTCAAATAACATTTTTACAAAATATGTTTACAATTTCAATTGACGATTAAATTCCTTAACAGAAACAAATGTCATTATTACATTCCTTTTCCATATACAGATATGTAAGGTAAACAATTGCAATTCCTTATTTCAATAACATTCTGTATTCATTTTAACTTATGGTTGGAATTTTCAATTCCAAATCTAGCTTCGCAAGTTCGAATCCTTGAGTATCCTATTTCATATTTACATTTAACTAATTCCCTATTTTTTTACTTACATAAAAAGGGGCCAACCCTTTATCATGTAATATATATATATATATATATATATATATATATATATATATATATATATATATATATACACGTTATAATACAATTGCTATTCAAACAATTAGATAGAGAGAAAACGCTCTTAAAAATGGTGTATAAAATAACGGTATAATAACAAAAACTCCAAAATTCAAAATTCTGCATACACTTTATTCTCACCCTAATAACATGATATTGACTGTGAGGAAAAAAATAATCTCTATAAAGATCCTAACAATTTTTTTTATTATTCAATTTTCACCCCAAACTAGGCACAGTGCCACTTTGAAGCAGGGGGCTACTATTAGTGACTTAATTAGCGGGGCCATTATGAAGGGAGATGAGTAGAAATATGTTTGTTAACATTACACTTGAACTTCTGCATATCAGTGCAGTTGGGAAAGCAGAATCCCGGAAGGGAATTCCAAAGACCCGCAGTTCTGGGGAAGAAACTATTGGAGTAAAAGGCTTTCTTGCACCTAGGGATCTCTACTGTAAAGGGATGAGACTTAGTAGCTTGTCGGGTTTGTCAGGTGTAGTTACGTCGGGGAGGTACAAGTGTTTGCAGTTCGTCAGAGCATTCACCATTAAAGTATTTGTAGAACAGGCAGACGGATGCAACATCTCGTCGATGGGACAGAGGCTGAAGCCTAGATGACAGTTCAGGGCCCATCAGGTTGGCGACTCTTTTTTGAACCCTGTCCAGGAGCGAGAGACAAGCAGCAGATGCACCAGCCCAGATGTGACAACAGTACTCCATACATGGGCGAATGGTGGCCTTATAGAGGTATAGGATACTGTCAGGCGTAAGTAGTTTACTAGCACGGTAGAGGGAGGCAACCTTCATTGCAGCAGCCTTGGCAATGCTCTCAATGTATCTATTCCAGTTCATATTCCCTGTAAACGTTAGGCAGAGGAGTTTAAAAGAAGTACTTTCAGGCAATGTGTTCTTGGCCATTGCTATTGGTGGTAGAAAAGACTTCTTGTAGTTATTGAAAGAAACAAGCTTAGTCTTGGCAGCATTGAATGTGACCAACCATTTTTGTCCCCATTCTACTACAGATTGGAGGTCATCCTCTAGTGTTTCTACCATTTCCTTGGATATGTGTTCATTTGTTTTCCCTTCATATCTGTTATAGAGAGTTGTGTCATCGGCAAATATACCCATCTCCGAAACAATTTTATCAGGGAGGTCATTTATGAATATTAGGAATAATAGAGGTCCAAGGATAGACCCCTGAGGTACTCCCGCATTTATGTCATATTTTTTAAAACAATCCCGTAAATGAATACTTAAACTATTCCTGAAAGCGGCTGTGGCAGTTACATCTGTTAGTTTTTTCTGAGAAGCAAAAGAACTAGAACGATTAGAATTAAAGTATGTAAGCAGAAATATTATATATGAATTAATAAAACATTATGAAAGAAAATGATGCTGCATATATATATATATATATATATATATATATATATATATATATATATATATATATAGATGTTTGTATATATACATACATATGTATATATAGTAAAATGTTATTTAGTTTTATCTGAGAAATAATAAGAATAATTTCTTTATTTGAAACAAGAGTATATATACTTTATTCAATACACACTATACGTTAATTTTATCTTCCTCCAGTATAGTTATTATGGATCATGCTTATAATTAAGTGGTCTTCACGCTTTAATAATTGGTGCCTTCTTTATAAAACACACACATATACCCCCATATATATACAAAAAAACACACACACATACACACACACACACACATATATATATATATATATACATATATAAACATAAGGCCTATTTTGAATTCAAGAAAGCAAGTTGATGCAGCGATTGCAGGTGTTAAATGACTTATTGACTAAAATGTTTCTACTAAATGATAAAAATATATAAAAATCAAATAATTTTTTAAATATAATTTTAACGTTAAAAAAACTTCTAAAATTATATATATAATATAAATACACATATAATATAAATATATATATATATATATGCGCATACATTCATATATATTCTCATGGAATGATAATTTAAATTCTTATAACAATATATTTTATTATTCGAAATTTAGAGAACGACGTCGAAAACGATGATGATTTTCATTAATAACTAAAAATACTCGGATGTGTGCTCACATTTTAAAACTACATTAAGATTGATGGTTATGCACATTTTAAATTGAAACTGGTGTCGCAAAGATGCAACAAAATCAGCCTGCATCAGCATCCTACACAGAAATAAAGCATGCGAGCGGCCATTAAATTCAACTTATAGTTTTTTTTTTCTCTGTATTCTTACGTGACATAATTCATGCTGAATAATTTTTTAAGGTTATTTATTGATTTTTTGGAATCGACAAATATATTCTGTTAATGAATGACTGCGAATTATAATTGTGCTTGAATGAGTTAGTGCGGTGGAGCGGCGATAGAAAATTGAGAATATTCAAAATGCGAACTGTGTTTAAAAACTTTCAAGACAGACGAAGAAAATGAACGAATGTTTAAAATAGAAAATTTCGATCCGCTGTGCATTCAACATTTAGTTTCCTATGCGTTTAACATTAATGAAAATTCGATGCAAATACTGTTGAAAACCTTTCATTATTTCATTATACGGATAATATTATCATTATATATATATATATATATATATATATATATATATATGTGGTTGAAAAGTGTAGTACATTTGCTCACCCATTAAGCTGAAGTTAGATTCCTTGACTCAAAGTAAAAAATGAGTTTGCAAAGCCGATTAAAGTTGTTTAAAGAAACTGACTATATGTAAAATTAGCAGTTTCTGATTATATAGTACAGCGGGAAACGTCAGCTTTGCCCGGTCATGAAATATGCTTAAATTTGATATTTTAATTTATTACGATTTTGTATATATTATTATAGTTGTGATTTTAAAAGTAAAAACAACTTGGGTGTCATCAACTAGAATCGAAACCGAAAGCAAAACTGCAGCATTAAAAGTAGGTGACGTTACCATTGTACCAACGTGACACGTATACAAACTGGTTCAAAATAAACTAAGACGTATGTATAAAATGTATAACAAATTGTTTTCAATTTTGACCCATTTTTGACCTTTCGAAAAGTATTTTTACGGACTAAAGTCCAATAAAACCGATCCATAAAATATTCAATGACTTGAGGACTATAACGCCGCTCTGCGACTTTTATTTTCGGGAGAGACAGATTTTGAAAATATAGAGACAGACAGACACGCAAACAGAGATAGGGCCTTTTATAAATTAGATTATGTTTTCTCATAATATCATATTTTACGTCACATATAACATTCGTATTTTATAGTTAGATTTATCTTTGTTAATAAACAGAAAAAGACGAGACCGAGAGTGATACACATCGTCTACAATAAGGGCTGAGTAAAAAAAATGCAGCAAAAGAGAGTATGTGTAACAGATAACAGCAATGAGTAAATTATTCTTTAATTTAAAAAATCAACTGATTGAAATTGTGGAAATGCCATTTTAAAAACATGAAATATTTCTAAAGTTTTTAGGTGATTTATGATGTATTTTTATTATTTGGATTAATCGAACAATTCCCCTGATGTACGATAATTTTCACCTGTGTAATTCGCTATATTTCTCAAAGAGAGGGTTAATTTTACACTTTGCATTTTGGCTCTAGTTGAAACAAAATTTACAAAAAATATATAAAGTAAATGTACAAAAATATATAGTCAATAAAAATTATCAAGCAAATCTGAGGTATATATTATTATTTTATGACTAAACTTTTAATTATATCTTTTAACAAATGGTAAGTCCTTAGAAACCTTAATTTACAAAAAAAAGCGGTTTCCGGTGAGAGATTTTACATCGTATGCGTCGTGTTAATGTTAACCACGTGTGTCTTGTGTTTCAGAGGAAGACACAACATTAACCCTGTCGATATGCATGGGAATAAGCAAAAACATCGAATCTAAAACTCATCTATTGTTTATAGCTTGTTGTAATTCATGTGACGATCATGGATAGGCGAATGTTCTGGAACGTGGAAGAATCTAATGGAAAATCCTTTTGCGTAATCACAAAATAATTATTGATGATGTTTGTAATTAAAACCGTTATAAAGCTATAGTAGTAATGTACATCACTTGTAGAGGTGTTTACGTTAACGAGACAAAAAAACGCAACAAATTGTTGAAACATTGAATCAATAACATCATCCTTTATTATCGGATTATGCAATGGAGAATAAAAGCTACAATAGTCTGTTGCCAATGCTGGACAAACATCGCTGAGGAATGCGACGAACATTTCTATAAATTCGAGAAATACGTCATCACAATGTCAAAATGGTCGGTGGAGACTTCAATACTCAACTGAATAAAACCGAAATCCACTAAGACTCATAAAGTGAAAACACATTTAGAAATGAGATTCTGCTACAAAATTTAATTACGAAAAACATATATTCGTACTATTAGTTGTCATCTCATTAATAATACTTCGAATTGAATTGATATAATGCAAAAACCATAAGAAACGTTGGAAGACGACAACACCAAGGAAATGAAATTTGCTATTCGGTTGCTCTAACTGAATTTTCATTGAGAAATCTTTAGATATCTCCATTTCTTAGAATAACTTTCATAAATGTATTTCAGTTTCGGATTCTATGGAGTATTCTTGGTTTTAAGCATAAAATTAATCTCGTTAGGGATTTCATCATCTACTTGGAAATCTCCGGGGTTTTTTTTACTCTCGTCAATTATTGCATATATGCAGTTCACTGGACACACTCCTGACCGACAGTCAATATGAATTTATGCAAGACCATTCGACAACAGATATCCTAACTGTAATCTCTGAATGTATATACCGTTCACTGGTCAAAGAGGGACGGGTAGAGCGGTAGCCCTCGATATATCTAAGGCTTTTGACATGATGGTCTTTTAAGGAAAATTAGATCATATGGTATCACTGAAAGACTACATAATGTAATTAAATCCTTCTTAAGTAAGAAAAAATCCAGGTTGTCCCCGACGGTCGTACATCTAAAAAAATATGATATAAATGCGGGAGTTCCTCAGGGGTCCATCCTTATTTTTGATATTCACAAAATATCTCACTGATAAAATTGTTTCTGAGATTGTTATATTTGCTGATGACACCACTTTTTATAACAGGCATGAGGGGAAAACAAATGAACACATATCTAAGGAAATGGCAGAAACCCCTAGGATGACCTCCAATCTGTAGTGGAATGGGGACAAAAATGGATGGTCACATTCAATGCTGTCAAAACTAAGCTTGTTTCTTTCAATAATTATAAGAAACCTTCTCCACCACCAATAGCTATGACCAAGAACACATTACCTGAAAGTACTTCATTTAAAATCCTCGGCCTAACGTTTACAGGTGGGCTCTCTCTACCGTGCTAGAAAAGTACTTACGCCTGAAAGCATCGTGTACCTCTAAAAGGCCACCATTCGCCCATGTATGGAGAACTATTGTCACATTTGGACTGGTGCATCTGCTGCTGGTCTCTCGCTCCTGGACAGGGTTCAAAAGAGAGCCGCCAACCTGATGGGTCTTGAACTGTCATCTAGCCTCTGTCCCATTGATGAAACGTTACATACCTCTGCCTGTTCTACAAGTATTTTAATGGTGAATGCTCTGACTAACTACAAGCACTTGTACCCCCTCGACATGAATACTCCAACAAACGCAACAAGTAGCTAAATCCCACCCCTTCACAGTAGAGATCTCTAGGTTTAAGAAAACCTCATACTCCAATAGTTTCTTCCCCAGAACTGCTAAACGTTGGAACTTTCTTCCGGGATTCTGCTTTCCCAACTGTACTGACACGCAGAAGTTCAAGTGTAATGTGAACAGACATCTTGCTACTCATCTTCCTTCATAATACCCCTGCAACTTATGTTCCCGATAGTAGCCCTTACTTAAAAGTGGCACTGTGCCTTGTTTGTGGTGAAAGTAAAAAAAAAACGGACATATGAGCTATTCAGTTCGAAATGCGGGCCATATTTTGAACGACTAAAACATTTCATGTGCATATGTATAGTTTTCATCCGAAATAAAATGTACTTTTTAATTTCTATATCTAGTAAGAACTTTAATATATATATATATATATATATATATATATATATATATATATATATATATATATATATATATATATATAATAATAACCGTAACCGAGCACGTGTTGCTATGGCTCTTTGGCTCTTTTTGTGTAAGGGAACCCCCACCAAAAGAAGACAAAATTCATTTTTTAAGGAATTATTGTGACAAATTGTTTTATTTTTCATATAGAAAATACCCGTAAGTTAATTAATAAATAAAATACCTTACGTATTTATATAATTGTTGTTTCACGACAATCTGTGAATACGTAAGTAAAGGCGGAATGAAAAGTAGGTAGATGATTTTTCTTTGCTTTCATGATAGCAATTTATCGATGCGAGCCGCATGGCAAAAGGAACAGACGGCCACAGAAACTCACAAGAGAAATATTAATCGGAGTGAGACAAGAGCGAACATGAGAGTGAGAGAAAATGAGAGAGAGAGGGAAAGCGAGAGAGAAGGAGATTTGGAGAATATATACTGAAAGAGGGAGAGAAAGAGAAAGAAAGAGAGAGAAAGAGGAGATGAAAGCTGTATTGTTTTTTTTTATTTCGTAAAAGCTAGAAATCGATCGGCTGAGCGAGCGTGGGAGAGAGAGAGAGAGAGAGAGAGAGAGAGAAAGAGAGTTGAGGAGAAATAAAAGTTATTGTATGGTTGCCGCCGTAAAGTGTTTTTTTATTTCGGCAGAAAAAGAGATCTAAAAAGCATATGATAGGGAAAGAGAGAGAGAGAGAGAGAGAGAGAAAAAAGAGAGAGAGAGAGAAAAAAGAGAGAGAGAGGGTTTGGATAATTATATACAGAGAGAGCGAGGGAGGAGGTAGAGATAAATTAATAAAATAATAGATAGAGAGAGCGAGAGAGAGAGAGAGAGAGAGAGAGAGAGAGAGAGAGAGAGAGAGAGAGAGAGAGAGAATAAAACTGTTGTAGATAATCTTAACGCCGTGAAATATTTATTGTTTTTTCTTCGGCATAAAAAGAACATTACACAGCGAAACTATCTACACTAATTTTTATTTTCTCTCTCCTTGCATCTTTCTCTTCCTATATATTCTTTCCAACTTCTCTCTCTCTCTCTCTCTCTCTCTCTCTCTTTCTCGTTCGCTGGCTCTATCTCTCATAGTCGAAACCTATGCAGACAAGATAAGTAACATGCTTTAAATCTAGCTAATCGTAGGAAAATATCTAAGTAATTTAAATCGCCCACATTAAAAGTAAATATAAAATAAAGTATAAAAAAGATATAAAAACGCTCTGTTATAAAACAAAGTAAAAAAAAAAATAGCATCGTGTAAGGTTCGCTAAGCCGCTCCGAAATCGACGAAAAAATAATGGTAGCTCTACATATTTTTTCAGGATTTGTTTGTTATTGTGGGTGGGACAGCAGTGGCGTGTTGTTAATGTGTGCATAGGTAAGTGTAAGGTTATCAGTATATAATTTTCTATTCATTAGCGTTTTTTTTGTTTGTATTTGTTTTTGTTAAATGATTGGCTCTTGGAGAGAGTGCCGCTACATTTGCAAAGTTCTGGAGCGTTCGTTTATGTAATAAGATGTTAATCCCAGAATAATCGAATTGTCAGCTCACGGCCAATGAGAATGAGCTGTATTTGAGAAGGGAGAATTTATTATTTTTGAACCGGGAAATGGAAACATTAGAGTTTATGATATAGTTACGAAAGGTGAAAGCAAAATATCTGTAGAATGTGTATGTTTATTCCCGGTCCTGACTGCGGGGCTAGGAGGGCTTAGTATTTAGGGTGAAAAATAGGAACTACTTCTTCTGAAGATGCTGCGATTGTGATGGTGTTGCTTAATTTTTTTTTTACACAGTGATCACCACTTATCAAGGCCCGGAAGCCACTCAGGGATAAGGGTTATTGCAAGTACATTACGTTAGTGTGGAGATTTGATGAAGTGTTTACTTAAGGGGGTGGTTCATTAGGAATTTGTTAACATTGGACTTGAAGACATCCAAGTTGTAGTCCGGTGGGAAGCAGGCAGACGGAATAGAGTTCCACAGGCGTGCAGTTCTAAGAAAGAAGATTTGTTCATGGAATCCGCGTTTTGATTTAGGCACAGATATAGAGTGGGGGAAATTTTTCATAGTGGATTCAGCTAGACGGGTGTTTTTCGTGAAAGATTGGCGAGGGGGAGACCAGAGATTGGAGCTCAGACGAGCACTTGCCATGGAAATAAGGATAAAACAAGGATAGGCTCGCAACGTCTCTTCTGTGGGAGAGAGGTTGCAGGGTAGGGCATCCCCCACTAAGCCACGAAGTCTATTTTGTACTCTGTCAAGGCAGGATAGGCTGTTTTTAGCAGCTCCTGCCCAGATATGGCAACAGTATTCCATCCTTGAACGTACTTGGCTTTTATATAGATAGAGAATTGCATCAGTAGTGAGATATCTTCTGGAGCGGTAGAAGGGTCCCACCATCTTTCCAGCGACCCTGGCAACAGACTTGATGTACGTGTTCGATTTCAGATCAGGAGTAAAGGTCAAACCCAGAAGCTTGACAAAACACGGGGCCTCACTCATACGAGAGCCATCCATCACAATTGATGCCAGCTGGGGATCAGAGCGTTGATGATGTAAAGATAGGAGTTTGGTTTTGGATGCATTAAAGGTAACCAGCCACGTCTTTCCCCACTGAACCACGAACTCGAGATCAGAGGAGAGAGAATCAGAGAGAACTTTGTCATTTACAGCCTTTGATGTGTTGTCGTAGATGGTCGCGTCATCAGCATAGATGTCAACGAATGATTTAAGTATGTGTTTAGGGAGGTCATTGATATAGATCAGGAAGAGAGTTGGGCCCAGGATTGACCCCTGAGGGACTCCAGCATTTTTACAGCTTATAATATAATGTAGGACTTTATTACAACGACTAAATGTGTCTAAAATGGCTTTGTAAAGTTACATAAGAAGGTAGCTAATAGTCTAGACATAATAAATTTGTATGCGGCATCTGTTGTTGCAAATCTATGGTACTTTGGTCTAGAAGAGAATTTCTGCAACCAAAATATTATGTATGAAGATTAAGATGTATAACTATTTTTAATTGTTAGTCAGCCTTCAAAATATAAATGCAGTTTTATTTTAAAGCATAAAAATGTTTACAAATGTAAGGTTTTTTCTTACTCCAGAGGTTTTTATAATTTGTTCTGGTCTTTTTCTAAAATTTCAAAACATGCGATTATAAAGAATGAACATCTTTACTGATATAAAAATATAGTCGTGAGATTTTGAATTCTATTATATATATATATATATATATATATATATATATATATATATATATATATATATATATATATATATACCACGCAAAAGTATTGGATGCATTACATTTTTATTCATAACTTTAATTAGGGTTCAAGATTTTACATAAAATTTGGTCAGTATATTTCTATTACTATTCTAACTAATATTTGAGGTAGTAATTACAAAATTAAAGTTTAGAAAGTTTATATTAAAGGAAAAATATAAATCAACTAACGCAAAAGTATTGGATACATTGATTTAATATTTGGTTGCATAGCCCTTATTGCGTTCAACAGCTTCCAATCGCCGTCTATAGTTTCATGTTTTTTGCAAAGATATGCAGGTATTTTGCGTCATTCGTCTTTGCAGAACTGTTCTATTTGTTGAATATTTTGTGGATTCCCTTGTTAACATTGATCTTCAATATTTTCTACAAATTTTCAATTGAGTTGAAGTCTGAAGACTGACTGGGCCAAAAAAGGACATCAATCGCGTTATTTCTAAATCATTCTTTGGTTAATTTGGCAGTATCTTTGGGATCATTGGCCTGCTGAAACACGAAATTGCCATTATGTCCCAACAAATCAGCAGATTTCTGGAGGTGTTTCTCCAAAATCTCCCTGTACATACGTCCATTCATTCTACCATTGATGATTTCTAGTTCACCAGTACCTTTGGATGAAATCCACCCCCATAATGTAATCGAACCTCCTGCAAACATTAACGTAGGAATGGTATTCTTTTTGTTATAGACGGTTCCCTTTTTTACGCCATGTGTTGCTGTGTTTCTTCCAAAGATTTCGATTTTCGTTTCGTCTGAACAGATTACCTTGTTCCAGAATTCTTTGGGGTTGTTCCCAATATGTTTTAACATAATTCAAACGTGATCTGACATGTTTAAGCTTCAATAATGAAACGTTTCTTGGGGAACTTGATACAAACCTGCACGATTTAGAATTCTAATGATTGTATCCTTGCTCACATTAATCCCAGCTTCTCTGAGGTCGATTTGAATTTCACCACAAGTAAGAAAAGGGATTTTTGTAACTTTCTGCTTACCCACCTTGATATTTTTCGTTTAATTTACTTGGCCAACCACATCTTGGAAGATTTGCAACAGCTTCCCCAGGGTTGGTAAACTTTTTAATAACGTTTTCAACTGTACTAAGTGGTAGATTAAGTTGGCTTCATATTATTCGATACTCTTTTTCTTCTTTGTGCTTATCAATGATGTATATTGACAACTCTTTAGTTTTAGGTATTTTTATAAATGAAATAGTTGACTTTGAAGGAGTGAGCACAAACTGGAAGAATTTTATAAAATAATTTTGGTCAGTTAACTCGTTTACATTATTGCTACACGCTAAGTCATTTAAATTTATTATTAATATATAAATAAAATTGTATACACATTATAATAAATGTAAATGGATCTATCAGCGTTTCGTCATTTCCATGTCTTCGTCAGGGCTTCAAATGAAGTTTATAGTCAGAAAATAACTTTAGAATAAAATCATGACAGAATACAATCGAAAATACAAAAAATAAATAGCGGATAGCCGCATTAAATATCAATAGTTTGTATATTTCTTGTAGTTGATTCAGCGGTATATTAGCCAAATTCTTTTCATGCGGCCGGCTGCTCTTACAATAAATAGAATGATAGATGTCTTCCTAAGATTTCGGTTCTTTTTCATGTCGTTATTAATACCTTCGCGTTTCATTATTTTATCCCACTCATCTCGGTTTAATCCAGCTTCATTAGCTACAATTACATCAAATAATCAAATAACCATAGCCTTGAGCCCTTGGAAGAGCATAGGTCATCCACAACTTTGTAGATGCTTTTATAGCGAGAAGTTCTTTCTTTTGGGGTGCGGGTGCTGACCCCATACCCAACCTTCCCAGAAGGTACATAAAGCGCCTAAGCTTCCGAAATGGTCACCCATCTGATACTGGTCAGGCTTAACTTTTCTCAACATCGGTGATCTGGCGAGAACCGGTGTGTCAACGTGATTGTGCTGTACGACATCAAATAAGGCTGCTTCTTTCACTCCGTTATCCAACATATCTATGTTAGGTTTAATACTTTTTAAGTATGTAGATTTAGGAATTGTATAGTCATATTGGATAGTTACTGACTTATTTTCAACAGTTCTTTCTGGCATATGTTCAAATGAGTTTATACATTATTTTTACAGATGTTTGAGTTTATATATTTACAGACATGATTATGTAGTAGTTATCCTACAGCCGGTATGTACAACTGGATATTAGGTATTTCACACTATTTACTTATGTGATGCTGCATCTGTACTTTTCATCATTACTGAGACCACTCATTTTAAATTCATTGGTTATTAAGCCTTGATATTGCACAGCCACAATTATGCTCTCCTGATTAAAACGATCTTTTTTTCAACCAGTCAATAGAGCCTTTCTTATTTAGATATTACTGACATAAATCATTCAGAGAATGTTTGACACGTTGTTGATTGGGACATTCTTCTAGTTTTGTCCAACAGAAAGTCTTGGTACATTTTTGTGGCTATTTAGAAACATTTGTATGGCAGGCTTGTTTATGCTGCATTTGTGAAATGGAATAAAAGCTCTTGTTCTTCTGGCCAGATATGGGTAGGCATTGGTCTCTGTACATTACTCTATACAGTGTGCACATTTTTTTCATTTTAATGTCTACTCTGTTAATATCTTTGTAATCAGTTAAAAATTTAAAGGATAGCATTCACTAGACATTTACTTTAGAAAACACTTATCTCACATGGATGAAAACAGATAATTTCCTTCGGACATTCAACATAACAGTCTCAAACTTTTAGAGTAGAAAAAGTGGAGAGTAGAAATTGAACCTTGGTTTACTTTCGACAGCATCGTAACTAATTTTGTCATTTATTCCTAACATTCCATGAGCGATGTTTCCGACAAAGGAAGAAGAATTACTGTTTTTTTTTTATTCATCCAAATAACACAAACCGTTAGCCAGTTTTTACCCTGCATTAGTATCTTTGGCTCCTTACATTAATTGGCTACATGCCTTATCTGGAGCAATTTTCATATACATATATACATACATATAAACATTATTAATTCATTTAAATAGTCTGCATTTCGTGTAAACACAGTATATTTAAAAACAATTGTTTTTTGTGCAATTTAAGAATGTTCATGTTTATGATATATAACATTTTACGTTGCGCCTTTACCTTTTTGTGTGCTACAAAAAAAAGTTCCTGTCTTTTTCTCTCTTACTTTCCCTCTCTGTACTGCTCTAACCAAGTATGCCCACCTATTCCACAAATCCCAAAAACCTCAACATGAAATATCTCCAGAATAAAAACTCAATTAAACCTAGAACCCCATCTTCCAACGTAGACCCCTACTACCAGGTCTCCTTCTCCAACATCAGGGGTCTACGTTCCAACCTTCCAGAGCTTGAAACCCAATTACAGGAGACGAAACTGGACATATTATTTCTAAGTGAAACTGGAATAGGGCCGACCACTTCCCTAGATGAGTTCATAATTAACGCATACTCTAATTTAACAGCTAAATCTGACACCCAAGATCGCCATGGGCATGGAATATGTGCCTACATTAAGGATGGCTTCCCGTGTGGCAGGGATATCTCTAGAGAAGATCCTAATTTACCCTATATGTGCTTCAGGGTTGCACTTGCTAACACCACTTCATTTATATTTGCCGTCTATAGGCCCCACAACAGCGGAGTTACTATCTTTAAGAGATATCTGAGAAAATAGACCACATACTGTCTTCACATCCCTCGGCTAACATCCACATCTGTGGTGACTTCAACGTCCATAACGTGGAATGGCTGACCCATTCAAATAAGACAGATGATGAGGGGAGGCTTTGTCATGATTATGTCATTGCTTATGACCTCACTCAGATTGTTCGCGAACCCACCCGTGTGCCCGATACACCCGGTCAATATGCAAGCCTCTTAGACCTTTTTCTCTCAACTTCCCCTGAGCTATGTTCATGTACCGTTCATTCTCCTGTAGGATCCTCCGAATAAATAAAAACGAAATGTAAGAAGTAACCAGACGTACCCCTCCACCGTACTGTATACGGATACTGTATGGCTGACTGGGATAGCTTCCGTACATTCATATCTGATTTACCTCTGCACTCCATGTTTAAAAAGGATGTGTCCTCTATAGTATCAGATCTGACCGAATGGTTAATTGTAGGCATAGACCAATTCATACCATCTAAAAAATTCCGACAAAAACCTAACAGCCAGCCATGGTTCTCCCCAGAATGTGCTGCTGCTATCGCGCACAGAAATCACTTTTCCATAGCTACCAACGTAATAGATGCACTGAGACTAAAGCTGCTTTCAGGACTGCCAGCAACCACTGTAAAAGAGTAATAAAAATGCAAGAGAGCTATATGTCCAGTCTGTTAAATCCAAGGTAGCTGATCAGCGGCTTGGTTCCCACCAGTTTTGGCAAATAACAAATAGGATCCTGAACAGAAGTGTGCGTTCTATCCCAACAATTATCAATGGACCAGAGGTCATCTCGTCAGCGTCAGACAAGGCCAAACTATTTGCAAAGAACTTTGCAGCTAATTCTACCCTATGTGACGAAGGCTATCAACTCCCCATATTTCCTCCTATAACACAGAACAAGCTAGGTAACATACAAATATCCGTGCATGAGGTCGCCAAGCTAATCAAGAACCTAGATTCCAGTAAAGCAACTGGCCCTGATGGCATCCCAATTATAGTGTTAAAAAAGCTTCAACCAGAAATTACTCCCATACTTACGAAACTATTTAAGCGCTGCCTTAAGGAGAAGTGCTTTCCGACTCCCTGGAAGACCTCATCAGTTTGCCTTGTATTTAAGAATTCAGGTGATAAGTCATCTCCCTCTCAGTACAGACCTATAAGTCTCCTGTGTGTTATGAGTAAGTTGCTGGAATCCATATTAAATAGAGAAATAGTCAACCACCTCAGCAGGAATAACCTTCTTCGTGACACACAATATGGTTTCCGCTCTGCAAGATCTACTGCAGATGTGCTGACGGTTATATCCCACAGGATTAGTGAATCTCTTGACAAAGGCTTATTTTCTAGGGTAATTGCTCTTGACATATCAAAGGCCTTCGACAAGGTATGGCATAAGGGTCTACTTCACAAGATTTCCAGCTACGGTATAACTGGAAATGTTTTCTCAATCATTAAATCATTTCTCTCCGATAGGCTCATAAGAGTAGTGGTAAATGGACAAAAATCGGAGGCCTGCAGTATAAATGCTGGAGTCCCTCAGGGGTCAATCCTGGGCCCAACTCTCTTCCTGATCTACATCAATGACCTCCCTAAACACATACTTAAATCATTCGTTGACATCTATGCTGATGACACGACCATCTACGGCAACACATCAAAGGCTGTAAACAATAAAGTTCTCCCGGATTCTCTCTCCTCTGATCTCGAGAGCGTGGCTGGTTACCTTTAATGCATCGAAAACCAAACTCCTATCCTTACATCATCAACGCTCTGATCCTCATCTGGCATCAATTGTGATGGATGGCTCTCGTCTGAGTGAGGCGCCGTGTTTTGTCAAGCTTCTGGGTTTGACCTTTACTCCTGATCTGAAATCGAACACGTACATCAAGTCTGTTGACAAGGTCGCTGGAAAGATGGTGGGACCCTTCTACCGCTCCAGAAGATATCTCACTACTGATGCAATTCTCTATCTATATAAAAGCCAAGTACGTCCAAGGATGGAATACTGTTGCCATATCTGGGCAGGAGCTGCTAAAAACAGCCTATCCTGCCTTAACAGAGTACAAAATAGACTTCGTGGCTTAGTGGGGGATGCCCTTTCTACCCTGCAATCTTTCTCCCACAGGAGAGACGTTGCGAGCCTATCCTTGTTTTATCGTTATTTCCATGGCAAGTGCTCGTCTGAACTCCAATCTCTGGTCCCCCCTCGCCAATCTTTCACGAAAAACACCCGTCTAGCTGAATCCACTGTGAAAAATTTCCCCCACTCTATATCTGTGTCTAAATCAAAACGCGGATTCCATGAACAAAGCTTCTTTCTTAGAACTGCACACCTGTGGAATTCTATTCCGTCTGCCTGCTTCCCACCGGACTACAACTTGGATGTCTTCAAGTCCAATGTTAACAAATTCCTAATGAACCGCCCCCTTAAGTAAACACTTCATCAAATCTCCACACTAACCTAATGTACTTGCAATAACCCTTATCCCTGAGTAGCTTCCGGGCCTTGATAAGTGGTGATCACTGTGTAAAAAAAGTAAAAAAAATAATGTATCACTCACATTAACGTGAAGGCGCAATCAGTGTCTAATTTTTACATTGATATTAAAATAATTCAAATTCATCCAACATTCATTTAATTTATACATATTTGCCTTTCACTCTTATCTAAATGGGAAACTCTGAGCATATGTTGTGTCTGTGTGTCAGCGTGTATTGGAGAAACAATCACATATATTGAATGATTTTTCTCAGATTTATTCCTTCTCATAAGAATTTTTGTGCTTTTATTAAAGGAGCAGTGATCGCACCGATCGATTTGTGAAGAAAAAAATACACAGTGAAAGAAGCAACTGCACTCGTGTCTTTGGTCACCACTCAACCATTGTTATGTTCAATATAAGCGAAAGAGTTTCGGATCAGATATTGGGACCCACAATGGTTTCTCAGCTCGGCCAGTAAGAGACAACGGTTGTTAGGCTGAAAGGCCGGCCTCTGCCAACATCGATAAGATTCATTTGTGGAGAGATGAAAGAAAACCATAAGAATACGCATGAAGGCGAATAAAAAGAAAACGAAAGTGAAAGGCAAAAAAAAAAAACCTTGTAAATCAACGCAGATATGAAAATGTAATAAAGACATGAAAAAGAGGAAAAAAAAAAGTTTAATGAAAAATCCAAGAAAATCCATTAAATGAAAACGATGATATATTTTACGTGAGATAAAGATAGAGGGAGAGGGAGAGTAGTTATTGTAGTAGACGCAAAGAGGGGGGAAAAGAGAAATAAAGTGGTAGAGGGAGAGAAAGAGAGAGGGGAAATGGGCAGAGATTAGTTATGTGCACAGAAAACGGGAAAAGGGGTGTGGGGTGGTTAATAGAAGGTAAGAAAAATTGGGTTCAGAGATCAATGGTTGATGCAGAGAGGGGGAAAAGAGGGAGAGAAGAGGCAGATATAGGTGATTAACACAGATAAGGACAAAAAGCTAAAGAGGAGAGGACGAGATAGAAAGAGAGGGTACAAAATTAGTTGTTGGTACAAGGGAGAAAGAGAGAGAGAGAGAGAGAAAAGATACAAAAGGAAGTTAAGTACATGACTAATATTGCTGTGTCGAAAACGATACAGTCTTTTTGTTTTTTTTTAAGAAAAGAATTTAGTTATGGAGTAGCATTTTCGAAGACCGGAGAAAAGAGTGGTAGGGCGTAAGAATAGGATACATTGCATGTTTTACGTCAAATCCATCCTAATACAATGCCGATTTGAAAATAACTTATTGTATCATACTATATTGCCTACAACATGGAGAACGTTGAGGATTTATACGCTTTCCAACACAATTACTAATGAATGACCACAGTAGAGTCAATCAAAAATATTTTAACATGATATATAGTCAATTCTGTAAACCTAGACATGATTTAGTCAAATCGGAACGTATTAAAAATCAGCTGTCTAGCGTTCTACAGGGTGTCCCAAAAGAAGTTGACGGATTTGATTAACTTTCTCAATATTTAAGTTATGCTTAGTGTTAGGAGAAACATATATACCCCCTCCTTATATCATAATGGATATATAGATATGAGCCAGACAGACCTCCCCTTCCCCCTTCCAAGTCAAGCCAGACAGACTCCCCTTCCCCCTTCCAAGTCAAACAGCAGACCTCCCCTTCCTAAGTTGAACAGTGAATAATCGAACGACACAACCCTTCCCTCCCTCACTGATCAACTAAAAACAGCAGTCAAATACACACGCAAACATAGGTAACCATGACAACCGACATCAGGCGATCGTGACGTTAAGCGCGGAAAGAAAACGCGCGAAAAAGTTTAGTTTCGAGCTGACAACCGTTGTGAAACGACGGCAATATTTTCTGTTCCCCAAAAAGCAGGAATATGCATCCTCGTAGACGATGCATGGTGACCGACAAATGATCAGCTCAACTCAACTTGGCGGACGGCCATGAGACCAAAAAGGGACCTTTACTCCAACATGGAATTACCTTGGTCAACACAATCTAACGAAAGACATTCTACCTTAGAACTTTGTCAGGACAAACCGCATATCGAAGACGACGAGAAAGAAAAGAAGTGATAAAGAAAAACTAAGGACATTATCACGTCATCGAAATGCGCGTGTCAGGGGAGAAATTCCCACCAAAAAAGCTAAGTATCGTTCGATATCCATTATCTCATATTTCACCCCCCCTTCAGCCCACTCAGTGACAGTCAAGTTCTTTCCGTGAAATAATTTCTTTCCTCACCAAACATAAAGGTGAAAGAATTGGAAAAAGAAAAGAAAGATAAGGAGAGAAAGAACATTGTTACCTAACTTTCACTTTGATTGTTCTAATGTTTGTTTCAACTGTGACTTTATGCATTATCAAAAGAAAAGAGAAATCATAACCCCATCCCAACCTGATATTGTCTGCGACCCGACTTTCATTTTGATGATCCTGATATCTTGTTTTATCTGTGTCCTTATGTTTTGCCAAAGTTTGTGACCCGACGTTCATTTTGAATATTCTAATATTTTGTTTTAACTGTGACTGTGTTTTATCAAAAAAAGAAAAGAAAAAAAAAAGGATAGAAAAGGAAGAGAAAAAATAATATATCTCCACCAATGACCCCCCCCCTATCCTGATCTGATGTTGTCTGTAACTGGGCGCTCATTATGACTGTTTTATTATTTTTATTTCCTTCATTTGTTTTTTTTGTTGAATAATAAATTTATATATTTCAACATCATTCATTTGGTGTCCGACCTTTTTCATTCCGTGTCATCTTTATTATTAAACGTGAATGTTATCGGGTAGTCCATGACGATTCCACTGATTTGGAACTTGGGAAATGCCATGCGGTTGTGATATTATTACGGCCGGCAAAATTCCACACTTTTTCTTTTCCTTACGACGTGTATTTGGGTATAGAATTTCTTGCGAAATTCCTAACCCCTAGGCTAGACCCGGAACACGTCGCATTAGCCATTTTCATATGTAAGGTGGTTCAGCCTCTCCGAGATATTTCTGAGATATAGTAAAATATTATAGTCTACTTATTCTAATTTTCTTTACATAACTTAATCTAGGGTATGTTTTTCACAAGGTCTACTTTTAGTGATGAAAAAGGGTGTTACTCAAATGTCCACCATTTTCATTTTCACACTCTTGTGCTCACTGCAGGGCATTATCCAGCACATCACTTAATCTCTCAGGGTGTCTGACCTTAATTTCCTCCTCTATATTGTTTTTAATGGCATTTATTATGGCTGGTTTGTTTGCGTATACCCACTCTTTGAGGAAACTCCAAAGGGAGAAATCTGCACATGTGAGGTCTGGCGAGCGGGGTGGCCAATTTATCTCACAGCCACGAGAAATTATTCGGTTGGCGAATATGTCCTGGAGCGGATTTAATGTTTATCGTGCTGTATGCGCTGTTGCGCCGTCCTGTTGCAACCACATTGATCAAGAAACCCCAATCTGACTTGATCTTCTTACTGATGTGAATGGATCCTCGGCCATACTCCTTGCTAATCTCTGACGATTCTCATCACCTCTTGCCGTATGGGGTCTACCAGATTTAGGGAGGTCACATATAGACCCATGCACACGAAATCGAGCCACCATAGCTTTTATTGCATTGGGAGTAGGGGAATTTCTTGTGTTGAAGTTTCGTCGAAATTCTCTTTGAGTTTCTGATATTGACTCATTCAACCGAAAATACGACTCTACGATATATATCCGCTCCTCGATAGTGTAACGACTGATGATGACCTTGGAAGGGTTACTCTAGATGATCTAAAAAATAAAAGAAAATATAAAAAATTAAGACAGTTATGAATTTTTGTAACCATCAGCTTCTTTTGGGACACCCTGCATTAATAGAAAAACCGGAAAATATTAAAATGGCCACAAACAAGGCATGAAACTACTTGATGTAGGACTAAAATTACTACATGAAGATTTAAAAAACTATCTTATCAGAAGTGTTAGATTGATAGATATTGATTCGAAAAATACTCATGAAGTCGAAGAACTCAAAGACAAAATAGGGAAGCAAGTGTTAAGAGATTACCAACCGTAAACCCAAGATCCGCTTTCTACTCTCTAATTTATATAATTATATGGACAGTTAAAAAAAGTAATTTTTGCTGTTATTATTTCTGTTTGCTGCAATATTGCCAATGCTTATTCGACACCGATAATAGAAAGGTTCCATGGATGCATTTGAAGTCAGAGGTTTTGCTTATAACAGGAAACTGAATGGCACAACAGCAACGTTGCCACTTTAACTGTGTTGATTTGTCGATTCCGACTTTCATGGTTATCGAAAGTAAAAAGCCAAAGTCTACTTTCTGCTCTCCAATTTATATAAACACGTGGATTGTGAAATTGAGTAGCTGTTCCTTTTCATTCTGTTTTGTGTTTGTTACGAGAAGCCGGATCTCTACGTAGAGCACATGATCTCATGTCTTATTATTATTTTAGTCATCTTCACCCCAAACATTTGCTAACCGTCAAACGCCACTTGAATTTAAGGGGCTACTAATTGTGACTATGCCTGAGAAAGATCAACAAGATCTTGGTTTACGCTACATTTGAACTTCTGCATATCAGACAGTCAGGGAAACAGGTAGCAAGAATGGAATTTTTAAGTCTAGCTGATCGAGAAAAGAAGCTCTTAGAATATGAAGCTTTCTCGAATTTAGGGACCTTAACAGTGAAGGAGTGTGATTTTGTTGCTAAGCGCCTAATGATGCCTTATGGTTGTCTACTTGCAGTTATTCATTATCTGCAAGCTTGCAAATGATTATCTTTATGCCTAAAACACATAAATGAATAGCATAGAACCAAGGCTGCCATATTTACTCCATTGATTTGCGGTTGATTGGCATAACACGTTCTTGTTCGCCATATGCAGAGACAGAGACTATCAGAGGATGACGGATCTTGAATCTCCTGAACTCCCACAATAGCTTTGTTAGCCGGGTAGCTATAACTCTATGACATTTTTATTATCCCTACCTGTGAGGAGACAGTGGTTTATTGGTTAACGACACGAACTAAAAACCGGAGTGTGCCAAGTTCAAATCATTTTTTCAACAGAAAATTTGCACTTGGGATATTGCTAACTTTCACGTGGTCCTTCCGGTACATAAGATAAATTTACAGATTAAAAAGTTTGTGAAATTCATAACAAGCATAGATGTGGTGTTAATAAACATGCAACAGCTGTACTTAGTCTAAACATGCGCATCTTTACAGATAAGAGAAACGAACACGTGCAAATATTTTTGTTATGTCAGTTGTCATAGCAGCATAGGATCTTATGATGAAAACTTTAAAAAATGATTTAGAAAATATTTCCAGAGAAGTAACTAAACAACCCAAATCATCACACGTAAAGAGGAAGGCTAGCGATCTTCAGAGAATACTCAGTATGTGGTTCTAAATAGCAAGTGATAGCGAAGACATTTCTTTACCACCAATGAAAAAATTAAAAATGGCGTTTATTTACCTACTCTTGGAGAGGTAAAACCTAATGTGGTTATGGTTTTGAACAACCGCTGTGCCATGAAAAATCGACTTCTGGCCTATAATAAATACCAGAACAGTCCCGTTAGTATTTCCTGTTAGAGGCGCCTCATCGAGTGAAGTAAAAGAGTAAAACACTTAAATAAGTGTTATGACTTGAATGGAAGAATCAGAAAAAAACTAGCAAAGGGTATATTCACTAAGCTGTGATGTTTTAAAGATATTTGGAAATAGGTTTTTTAAATGGTTATCCGTTCTTGGAATGTTGGGCGAGATGGGAATACGCACACCACTCCCGGTTAATGCAACTTCGGAAGTCCAGCTGGGATTTTTCTCATCACCAAACCCAACAGAATCTAACCCACTGTTAAGATGACGTCCTTTCCTGTTGAGGTATGGCTTTGGTTATGTGCAGTCCTAGAAGATGTAATTTCCTAAGCTTTTCCTGTTCACGCTTTGAGAAAGCATTAGCTTATTGCTAATTGCTTGGGTACTTCCAATGAGGCTGCCCATGCATTTTTGCAGGTCAGAATGTACTTCCTCTAGGCTTTTGGCTTATCAAATTTATCTTACTGACCCTTGTGTCAGTGGAATAGGGATAAATTCACTAAACAATTTATGTAAAACCTGGAAATCTTCGTTTTTGACGTATTAAAAATAACAATGACTTTTGCACGTCATTGCATCACGTGCTCCAAGTCGAGACTAAGAAAAAGAAAGGTAATAGGATATTGATCATCAATAATCTTCGAAATGCTGCCAAAGATAAATGTGTCAACTGTGTTGTTATCAAGGAAAGATAATTTCAGAGGTTTAGGAATTTGTTTAGGCCCAGAATGGATGATAGAGGCACGCGACACTTCTGACAAACAACTACTTTTATAGATTTATCGCAGATGAAAAATTTTATGGTTGATAGGAAATGGCCAAATATTCTATTGCTGACAAACTTGTGACGAAAAACTTTGTGCCACAACCTTGCATTTAAAAAGAAGTGACAAGTTAAAATCACGTTTGTTTTTTTAACCGGTTAAACACATACGTAGAGAATAAACACATTTAGATACTTCAAAGCATATTTAAAGAAGGCTCTGTGTATCATTTTTCATCAGCCTATTTATAAGTGAAAATACGACAAAATTGGATAATGTACATTTGATATATATAGGTACACAAAACTTGATTAAAAATCTATTAAGTGAAAAATAATAGTATCGTAAGTCACTTTCTTTTTAAATAACTAAATATTATACTATACTTTTGGAGTTCGTTAAAACGGGTAAAAGTTATAGTATCTTTACTGATAAGTGTCTCACGCTAAACTGATAGTTTAATATGGTTAAATTTGTGATCAGTTTTTGCATTAAATATCAGTCCCTATTAATTCCGAACTATGCATTAAACGGATACTACAGAGTGGAAAGATAAAGTGTCACTCTAGAAAAGACGATATTATTCCATTCCCGTTTGGTGAAAACTGGTTTTATTTTTGATTGCAGGCAACCTACTAGTAAGCCAGTTGTGTACATTTGTATCGCAAGGGCGAAAAGAGCCTTCTATCATATTTGAAAGTGAGATCGGTTATGCGCAGATTAGTAGTGATTTAGGCATCTAACACACTAACGTGAATGCATGTTTAAAGGAGGACTAAACGTGTAGGTTTTTCAGGTACAACCAAGTTAGATCTTGACTGAAAAGACAGAGAACCTCAGGTTAATCAAATTGGTCAGGTTGCTCAACATATATATATATATATATATATATATATATGTATCTATATATATGTATCTATATATATACATATATGAAATGAAATATGTATATATATATATATATATATATATATATATATATATATATATATATATATGAAATTGGTGTATTTAAGCAGCAATTTTCTCTGGCTCATCTTTCTTTCAATCAGTATACACACACACATATATGCATATATATATATATATATATGTAGATATACATATATATGTGTGTGTGTGCGTGTGTGCGTTTGTGTGGAATGTGTATATACTGATTGAAAGAGAGATAAGACAGAAAGGCACCAATAAGCTTCTGAACGACAGGATTTTACGCAACGTTTTATCTAAGTCATGCGTAACATCAATTGTATTTATTAAACAACTATTGATTAAATGAAATTCAAATTATGTGCAGCAATTCATAGGATCTCTTTTGTTCGTACACATGAATGCAATAAAACAAAATATCAATTAGTGTCATGAAATACAAGTGGCATTCATATTTTGATACGAATGAATCTTCAAGAATTTCTCAAATGCAAAATAATAAAAATATAATTTTACTGAAACACTCTTTGTTGTCTAAAAGCGTTATGCCACTCAAAATATGATCATTTTTTTTATATTGAAGTATATATGCTTCGCTCTTTATTATCATATATCGATCATTTTGATATTATTTAACTTTGAATTAAAGTGCTTGTTATAAAGCAAACATTGTTCACGATTTATATAACAAAAGTGGCTATTTTACTAATAGTTGTTTATTTATAAATTTCTAGCAGTTCAACCCGGCTTTGCCCGGACCCTATGTACTGTTCATAACTTGCCCTGTATGTGAATACACTTTATGTAAGATTTCAAATGTTTAGAATAAAAATTGTTTGAGTAATTTCGTAGAAACCGTAGAGGTATTTTTTTTCTTTGAATCCCTTAACATTAATTTATTTTGTCTCAATTCGAAATAAAAAGTTTTACCCATGTACAAGTTACCTACTACTACAATATCAAGTGTTTGGATTAAAAAATGGCGGACAAATTTGGTAGAATCTACAAAGGTTAACTATTTCAATTTTTAGCTTTTAGAAGCCAAATTTCGCCTGAAATCTGATTAAAGTGCTTGCCGCATGTCTGAATATCCGTTATGTATAAATTTTAAATGTTTGGATCCAAACTTAGCTGAGTAGTTTGCTAGATAGCGCCAACGTCAAATCTGTTGAACTTTGACTCCTCTGCAGCTACAAATTCTCGACCTAAACCGATTAAAAAGCTTGCCGTATCTCTGAATACCCTCTATGAAAAAATTTCAAATCTTTAGACCAGAAATTGACTGAGTAATGTGCTAGATACCGCAGAGGTAAAATTTTAAAACACTTTGACCTCAATTTTGAACCTTTGAACATTTATTATTTTGGGCTCAAATCAAATTAAAAAGTTTGATACATGTCCAAGTAACCTACATTTCAAGTGTTTCGCCCAAAATTGGAGGATTGGCTTGGTAGAGTTTTCAACGGTCAAATCGTTTAATTTCAACATTTTGACAGCCAAATTTCTGTCCGAAAATTGATTAAAAAGGTTTACCCAAATCTCAATACAACTTATGCCAAATCTCGAGTCTGTAGACTTAAAATTGACATAGTTATTTTGTAGGAAAATGTACAGAGACACACAGAGACAGACATTTTCACATTTATAGATATACTAACAGTTCACCCCGGCTTTGCTCGGGCCCTATGTACTGTGCATAATTTACCCTATGTAGGAATACACTTTATGTAAGATTTAAAATTTTTAGACTAAAAATTGTCTGAGTAATTTCGTAGACACCGCAAAAGTGAATTTTTAAACTTTAACCCCAATTTTCACCCCTTGACATTTATTATTATGGTCTAAAATCTAAATAAAATGTTTTACCAGTGTCCAGGTTACTTACATCTGAAGTTCCAAGTGTTTAGACCCAAAATTGGCGGAGGAATTTGGTAGAATCTGTAAAGGCCAACTCTTTTAACGTTGTCTTTTTAGCAGCAAACTTTTCGCCCCAAAACAGATTAAAATGCTTGTCGCATGTCTGAATACCCGTTATGTATAAATTTTAAATATTTAGACCCAGAATTGGCTGAGTAGTTTGCTAGACACCGCAAAGGTCAAATATTTTAAAGTGTGACCACTTGGCAGCTCAACTTTTCGACCCATACAGATTAAAAACTTGCCCTTTCTCTGAATACTCTTTATGTGAAATTTAAAATGTTTAGACCAGAAATTGGCTGAGTAATTTGGTAGAGACCGCAGAGGTAAAATTTTTAAAAACTTTGACCCCAATTTTTAACCCTTTAACATTCATTATTTTGGGCTCAAATCAAATTAAAAAGTCTGATACATGTCCAAGTAACCTACATTTAATATTTAAAGTGTTTGACCCAGAATTAACGGAGGAGTTTGGTAGAGTTTTCGAAGGACAAATCATTTAACTTTGACGCATTGGCAGCCAAATTTCTGGCGAAAAACTGATTTAAAAGAGTTTTCCAAATCTCAATACTTTTTAAGTAAAATCTCGAGTCTGTAGACTGAAAATCGACAGAGTTATTTTGTAACGAAATGTACCTACACAGACACGCACACACAGAGAGACATTTCGTATTTAAAAATTAGCATTTTTATAAAATTAGGCTTTTTACACATATTCAAAATTATAAGACACAGGGTATAAATTGTTAGATTTATGGTAATGCTAATGTTTTTAGTTCAGTTAGAGATTAGCAATACATATGTAAAGGTGTTACCATGCCATAAGCAAGAAAACTAACCGAAGTTGAGCGCTCTTGAATTCGAGGATTCCATAAGCAAGGTTTGTCACAGCAAACGATAGAAGCTAAGGTAAATCGCAGTGAAACTGTTATTTGCAACTTCCTAAAGAACACTGGGAATTATGGAAAAGCAAAATTCTTTGGTAGGCGCCCGAAAATTTCTCCTGCATTGAGTAGGAAATCAGACATGTTGTTATGAATGACAGGACTTTCTTCTAGTAAAATTGAAGCGGTTACGGATGCTGATTGCAGTCCAATAACCATCAGACGATACTTACAACAAAAAGGCCTGGTAAATAAAAAGCGTAAACAAATTCCTCGATTGCTTCCACGTCACAAAGTGAACCGCTTAAAATTTGGTCGTGAATACCAAACCTGGGACGTTGAGAAGTGAAAAAATTCCTGTTTTCCGATGAGAAAAAAATTCAATCTAGATGGTCCTGATGGCTTCCAGCGATATTGGCATGACAAACACATGCCCCTTGGAATGTTTTCCACGCATCATAGTGGTGGAGGGTCCGTAATGGTATGGGGTGCATTTTCTTACAGAGGTACGATGGAGCTTCAGGTGGTGCAGGGTCGTCAGACAGCAGCATGTTAACCAAATGTCTTAGAGTGGTCTCATGAGAATATGAAGATGGCCGTCATTAGGGCCTGTAAGAAGAAAAGCATACCTGAGATGTTGGATGTACTGTGTGGCTCCTTCTCATTAGATGACTTCTTCACCCTGGTGGCGTTCTGGTTGGAACTTTCTTTCTTCATCCTCCGGGCCGCTTCGTTGTTTCAATGAAGGCATTTATGGCAGACACAAAAAAAATCGACACGCGACACAATTGTAATATATATGAAGCATAACTATTTTATTTTACATTATGGATACAATGTATATTACAAAACCTTTTACAATTTACATGTCTTCAAAACTAAATTAACTAGTCTTACTAATGTTGAGGGAGGGGTACTCCCCCCTCGTTTACGGAGAAACAAAATTATGCGTGCTTACCTTATGATGTCCGTGCAGAAGAGAGAAAGAGAGAGAGAGAGAGAGAGAGAAAGAGAGCTAGAAAGGGAATAATGGGAAGGCATTTCTTTGTATTTCTACGCCCATGGCCAAATCACCACTCGGCCATGCTGTAGAGTGTGTTAGAGACCATGGCACTGAGAAATAGTACCACACTGCATTCTCACCGGACTTGAACCCAAATGAAAATGTTTGGGGATTGATGACAAGAGAGGGTTATCTGAAATGCAAAACAATATTCAACAAAAAATGAACTTCGTGAAGCCATCTTCAGAAACTGGAGCATGATCTCCCGCACCTTAAAGGAAACCGTTATTTCTAGCATGCCCCAAATAATTTTTGAAGTCATCAAAAGCAGTGGAGGTAGAACTCATTATCAAGTTTGATTGTTGAATGTTTTCATACACTTTTCATACACTTTTTGTACAATTTAATAGAATTTTTGTCTCTGGTCTTATAATTTTGATCATTTGGAAAAAGCTTAATTTAATAAAAATATAATTTTTAAAATAAATCTTTGAAATGTAGCTTTTTGTTTCCACTACCTTTAGATTGTAGTATTGGAAACCTAAAGGCGGAAGAGTTTAAAGTCTATTCTTATAAAAAAAAATTCATAAAAATATTTTTAAGCGGTCTTAATAATATCGAATGTATCAATTTATATGTTCATTAATAAACAGATCCACCGGACATATATAAAAAAAATTACCGGACCCATTATATAAACAAATAAAATTTCTCCAGGAAAATGCCTACTTCGGACCATTACCTTGTTATGTGGATTACTCAAAATACAGCTTGGATCATTTTACCACACTGCTCTCACAGCGATTCACTTCGGATCATACCATGCAATTTGGATGTGAATTTTTATATACTTTTCATTAACTTCCCTTACTCTATGACATTTAAATACTTAAACAACTTTTAATTGTGATTTTGCATGTCTCACTGACTTCAGCAAATAAGTGAAAACATTTATAATTATACATACCAATATCAATAGGGGTCTTATCACTCAATAATGAACCACTTCCTTGACTTTAGCCATCTATCTTTGTCCCAAGATAGCTGATGCAATCTGGGACCCATGTGCTTTACCAGGTCTACCATCCATCTTGTTCTTATTCTTCCCTTTGATGTCTTATGTTCACAAGGTGTCCATTCCTTTGTCCTAATGGACCATCTCTTATTATGTTGTCTGGCTACGTACCCTGCCCATCTAACAATGAAAACAAAAAAAAAACTTTCGAATAAATAAACAAACAAATAAGTTGAATAAAATACATATAAAATATAGCTTGGATATAAATAAAAGCTGAATAAAATATAAATAAAATATTAATAAAATGTAGATAAAATATAAATGGAATATAAATCAAATATAATTAAAATGTAGATACTCTATGGCTGACTGGGATAGCTCGATACTCTATGGCTGACTGGGATAGCTTCCGTACATTCATATCTGATTTACCTCTTCACGCCATGTTTAAAAAGGAAGTGTCCTCTATAGTATCAGATCTGAACGAATGGTTAATTGTAGGTATAGACCAATTCATACCATCTAAAAAATTCCAACAAAAACCTAACAGCCAACCATGGTTCTACCCAGAATGTGCTGGTGCTATCGCGCACAGAAATCGCTTTTTCCATAGCTACCAACGTAATAGATGAACTGAGACTAAAGCTGCTTTCAGGACTGCCAGCAACCACTGTAAAAGAGTAATAAAAATGCAAGAGAGCTATATGCCCAGTCTGTTAAATCCAAGGTAGCTGATCAGCGGCTTGGTTCTCACCAGTTTTGGCAAATAACAAATAGGATCCTGAACAGAAGTGTGCGTTCTATCCCAACAATTATCAATGGACCAGAGGTCATCTCGTCAGCCTCAGACAAGGCCAAACTATTTGCAGGGAACTTTGCAGCTAATTCTACCCTATGCGACAAAGGCCATCAACTCCCCATATTTCCAACAAGGTAGGTAACATACAAACATCCGTGCATGAGGTCGCCAAGCTAATCAAGAACCAAGATTCCAGTAAAGTAACTGGCTCTGATGGCATCCCAATTATAGTGTTAAAAAAGCTTCAACCAGAACTTGCTCCCATACTTACGAAACTGTTTAAGCGCTGCCTTAAGGAGAAGTGCTTTCCGACTCCCTGGAAGACTTCATCAGTTTGCTCTGTATTTAAGAATTCAGGTGATAAGTCATCTCTCTCTCAGTACAGACCTATAAGTCTCCTGTGTGTTATGAGTAAGTTGCTGGAATCCATATTAAACAGAGAAATAGTCAACCACCTCAGCAGGAATAACCTTCTTAGTGACACACAATATGGTTTCCGCTCTGCAAGATCTACCGCAGATGTGCTGACGGTTATATCCCACAGGATTAGTGAATCTCTTGACAAAGGCTTCCTTTCTAGGGCAATTGCTCTTTACATATCAAAGTCCTTCGACAAGGTATGGCATAAGGGTCTACTTCACAAGATTTCCAGCTACGGTATAACTGGAAAGGTTTTCTCAATCATTAAATCATTTCTCATAAGAGTAGTGGTAGATGGACAAAAATCGCAGGCCTGCAATTTAAATGCTGGAGTCCCTCAGGGGTCAATCCTGGGCCCAACTCTCTTCCTGATCTACATTAATGACCTCTTTAAACACATACTTAAATCATTCGTTGACATCTATGCTGATGACACGACCATCTACGGCAACACATCAAAGGCTGTAAATGACAAAGTTCTCTCTGATTCTCTCTCCTCTGATCTCGAGCGCGTGGTTCAGTGGGAGAAGACGTGGCTGGTTACCTTTAATGCATCGAAAACCAAACTCCTATCCTTACATCATCAACGCTCTGATCCCCAGCTGGCATCAATTGTGATGGATGGCTCTCGTCTGGGTGAGGCCCCGTGTTTTGACAAGCTTCTGGGTTTGACCTTTACTCCTGATCTGAAATGGAACACGTACATCAAGTCTGTTGACAAGGTCGCTGGAAAGATGGTGGGATCCTTCTACCGCTCCAGAAGATATCTCACTACTGATGCAATTCTCTATCTATATAAAAGCCAAGTACGTCCAAGGATGGAATACTGTTGCTATATCTTGGCAGGAGCTGCTAAAAAACAGTCTATCCTGCCTTGACAGAGTACAAAATAGACTTCGTGGCTTAGTGGGGGGTGGCCCTTTCTCTACCCTGGAACCTCTCTCCCACAGAAGAGACGTTGCGAGCCTATCCTTGTTTTATCCTTATTTCCATGGCAGGTGCTCGTCTGAACTCCAATCTCTGGTCCCCCCTCGCCAATCTTTCACGAAAAACACCCGTCTAGCTGAATCCACTGTGAAAAATTTCCCCCAATCTATATCTGTGCCTAAATCAAAACGCGAATTCCACGAACAAAGCTTCTTTCTTAGAACTGCACGCCTGTGGAACTCTATTCCGTCTGCCTGCTTCCCACCGGACTACAACTTGGATGTCTTCAAGTCCAATGTTAACAAATTCCTAATGAACCGCCCCTTAAGTAAACACTTCATCAAATCTCCACACTTGCAATAATAATTGTACTTGCAATAACCCTTATCCTCGAGTGGTTTCCGGGCCTTGATAAGTGGTGATCACTGTGTAAAAATAAAATAAAATATGAATATAATATAAATAAGATATAAATTAATAAAAATAAAATATAGATAAAATACAGATAAATGCTGATAGCATCTAGAGGAAACAGTTGTGGGTAACAAGAGAAAGTGTGAAAAGTGCGATTCGCAAATTTGGGCAACAAATCTGATAATGGATTTCACTATCATTTTTCTTGTTAGCTACATCAAATTGCGAGGTGTATTTCGATGTCATCCCCTCCTCTAACGTTATAAATTACATTTCTTATACTGTTATTCTCAAATAATAAGATATATTTAAAATGTAATCACACATACGTAAAAACACTATGACAACATATTTTTTACTAGCGGGGGTACCCGGCGTTGCCCGAGTGTTTGTTTCCGGGACGGGGGGGAGTTTTAAAAAAATGTTATGGTAGGTAAGTAGGAAGGATCAAACCCGGAGTCATGAGTAAAAGTAGGAAAATAAAGTGTGAAAAAAAAACAAAAAAAAACATCTGTAACGTTAACAGTTCGGCCACCAAGAAAAGTCCATTCCAGTTGTTTAGGAAAAAAAACGACTACGGTAGGTCGGCGCGAACGTGAAAATATAGTGTGAATTGTCCAGCACGCTAACCACTACGCCACAGAGCACTGCAGCTTAGTTAAGTGATTTTAAATAACTTGACATGAAAGAACTACGAATCCAAACCGGTGTTCTCTTCTCAACTGTTCCTTGTGAACGATCCCCAAACGGTGTTAAGTGGTGGCAGGGGGAGGAGGAATTTATTAGAGAGAAAATATTTTACCACTTCCATTGATCTTAACCGATTTTGGCCGTGACTTCTCAGCAGAAAAAGTATAGAAATCTAAGATTATCGAGGAATTTGAGAAATAATAAGCCTATAACACACCTCAGATATTGTTCTGCCGTTTGTGCATATTATATTTGCATGAAATATCTTGATTTTTAATCCTATTAATGTCAAAATCAGACGGGAAAAATGAGTTCATTTTATATATATATATATATATATATATATATATATATAAGAGAGAGAAGAAGAAGAGATAATAATATCTATATATCTCGTACGTATAATCCTTCCCTCGTTGAGAGCTCAATATTAAATTGGTTTTGAAAAGTGTACATTCAAAAAATATTGATGAATATAGAGCTTTTCTGTCGCGTGGGATAGCACATCAATCAGTATTAATGACTCGTCGCACAATTTTACTGACAATGCGATTATGACTTCATTGACGTCACCTGAGATTTTAGCCTCGATATGGACTATCTATTAATATACTAAAAACAGATAAATATTCAGTGTTATTATTAGCCGTATGGGGCAGAGTAAAACCAATGAGAGAAAAATGTATATTCACTGACGTGGAGCCACGAATATTGTTGTTTTGCTTATATATGTAGTTTATTAATTGATATTTTCATTATTACGATTATTAATATTTGTTAAATGTTCTTAATGCGTTTCTGTCGATTTTTACGTCTTCTTCAGATATTTCCTGGTAGAAAAAGAATTTTAGAAAAGCCATTCCGAGAACTAATGTCTCTCACACTAACCGATATATTTATATGTATATATATATATATATATATATATATATATATATATATATATATATATATATATATGTGTGTGTGTGTGTGTGTGTGTGTACGTGTACATGATACTTTCAATAGACCGGTGCATGCGCGAGGAACGTTGCTGTTTTAGGTCTATTAATTTCCTAGATCAAAAATAATTCTCCACCCTCACCCTCCCACCTTGTCTAAAGTAGATGCTTATAAGAAGCAATAATAAGCACAAGTTTGATCGAATCACCTCGTGTATACATCTAATCAGGCGCGTATTATACACTACTAGACACTTCACTGCCGCCCATGCCTTGTAATTTCGCAATAAATTCTAACGACCGTCTCGGATGCAGTAACAACGGAAAACATTATGGATAAAGATGGGAAAGGGTGTGCAACGCATTGTATGGTTATGTGACTTTGTATTGCCTGTATATTAAAGCATGTGCAGAACCATATGAAGTTTTACCCTTCAACGTTCTAATATATATATATATATATATATATATATATATATATATATATATATATATATAGTCATCCATATACAGTACTGTTTCGCTGTTTCTCAGCTCATCAGTGCGGCTAGACAGGCAACTACCTCACGCCAGGATTGAAACACCACCGTTTGTACGACAGTCAAGGCTAACCACTACGCTATTGGCGGCTGCTGAGGGAATCATGAGTTTAACGATGTTTTGACATCGTCGAACTTCCTCTGCTCGATTTGTTTACACAAAAAGCATCGCTTATACGCTAATGGTAATAATAATAATAATAATATATATATATATATATATATATATATAAATATATATATATATAAATACATACATACATACATCACATCATCACACATATTATATATATAGTAAAATAATGAGACCTAAATTAATTTCTCATAACAAAAATGTGGTGTATCACTTTTATATCCCCTAATAAAATCAACAATAATACTAAATAATATAGTTGTTATATACGGCATGATAACGTTGACACGATATAATCTTCTAGAATGATGAAGCCCCACTGCTATACAAACTACTATATGAAAAGATTTCTTATCTAAAGCGGGATGAATTCAATGATGCAACAGACGAAAGTGATACTGAGCAAGTTCTTACCCATAATGTTGTTCCGCCTTTCTTCCCTCGTGAAGCCACAATTTCAGTTGTGCTTTCTTTCGAAGCCTTGAGCCCTTATGTCGCTAGATTAAACCTGTTTCAAATGCGAATGTACAGAGTAATTGAAACATGTATGCATATATCTTTGTATAAATAAACTATATTATGCAATATATATATATATATATATATATATATATATATATAGATACAAAATATATATAAATATAGAAAGTTAGAGAGACTATCTATATGCCCTTAGCGTGCAAACTTATCTTTTAAAATATTTATTTTCAAAGAAAATTTTAAACTACTTGCAGGTTGTAATAACACGTTAACGGTATTTCCTTTATGAGTATTCTTACGTTTCAATTTGACATAAATTGTTGATGATTGCCTATGTGGCCACCACTAGTGAGGACATAATAATAATAATAATAATAATAATAATAATAATAATAATAATAATAATGCGACATGTCGACAATAAGACTCGAAAACTAATGATCATGTTACATACACTAACGCTCGCATAGCGATATTGACCGAATTTCCGTTAAAAGGAAAGATAAAGGAAGATACTTGTTAGTAGAGAATACCGTATAGAGTGCACAGAAAAAAAAATCCAGAAATTTCGAAAATATATAATAGTGAACATGCAAAGGTTTGTCGTCGCAACAAGGAACAGCGTCAAAATAAACAAAACAGAGCACAGCGGAAGAAAAGACAAGAAAATAAAATTTAGAAGAGAAATAGCTACCTGAACGATTCATAAGAATGACGAGCGAAAAGAGTCTCGAAACTAGCTGAGCATAACTACCAACATACCATCTCAACAGAGAAACTGAATAATTATCAACAACTGCACAACAAAACACGGTTAGAATTAACAATATCAAAGCCATGATATACAAAGTCCAAGAAAAAATAAATGTGACTCTGTGAATAAAGAGACGAAACATTAAGGTACAAAATAAATAAATGCAGCAGATTTGTTTAAAAAGAGAAAGATAATTGACAGGATAAAGTGGGGACGGTGAACACGGTGAACTAGTCGGACAACAACATTTCGAACTCCTAACGATGTTCGTCTTTACGTTTAATGATACTAAATACTTTCTGAGTCCTTCTGAATAATTAATGTCTCTTAAGTCATCTTCTGTCCATTTCATCGACTGATTCCTATTCTTTTGTGATCATGATCACCGATGACCTCTACAACCCATATTTTCGAGTGACCCCTCGTAACAGAGCGCGTATGAGCGCGTGGGAAAATATCAACAGAAGCTCTATGATAGCTGGCTTGCGAAGATGTTAGCAGCAGTAGCCAAAAAATGCACATATGCAAATTAGCAAGTGTGCGAGAGCTTGTACGAGAAGAAGAAAACGGACACCAGTGCGGTTGAAAAAAGATGAATATGTAAATTCGAAGGAAATGGTTGTCTTCGGCCGGCGTGTTGCTGAGCAGAAGGGGAAACGTGACCAGATGGAGTGGACATCGGATAGCAAGAACTTTTAAGCTGTGGTGGAGACGAGGAGAATTAAAACAGTTATAAAAGACTTGTGCATATAAAATAAACTAGTCGGATTTATTTTTATTTTTTGATCCTTTTCGACAGTGCTGGACAGCGTGGGGGTCCGAGAGAAGTTTGAACTGTAAGGAACACGGTTCGAGCTTAATGGCCACGTTGCATTGACAGCTGGGAAATTATCTGTAAAACAAAATCTTTCAAATTTTATGATAATCTTAAGATTAGTAATTAAAATAAGGTTATTAGATGTGCGTAATATTCGATGTTTATTTAATTGTTTTTATATATAAACATAAACATAAATAATGTTATGAATAATTATGCAACACAGTACACACTCCCCCACCCAGGCAAAATGCTTCTATGTGACTCTTGTCTTTAAATCAGGTCATCCCTTTCAATTAGAACCTGCTGCATTTTTCTTTTGCCTTAATATGCCCTTTTCTATGCACCTCTTTTATCCACGCAAATTTGTTAGTTTTATACTTTTCTCAAATCGTGATTTCTTCCTCGTACACGTCATAAAGTTCGCCGAGGTCACTTCTTGGTTAAATGTCAACATCGCACCCTTTGTTATAAAAGAAAATAATATTAGCATAGATTAGAAATAAAACTTAGAGTAACATAATAGACAATTTAAACAAATTTAATGAGCGGACTCATATATAGATTCAAAACAAAGAAATGCAAATAATTTACGTCTTATTTAAAATTCTAAATGATAAACATGTAAATTATATGATTCGTATATATATGTACACGCATATATGCAGACATATAAACAAGAATATGTCTTTATAATGAATGAGATCCAAATAAATTTAAATGTTAAAAAACACTAAAAAATAGAATATATATATGCGTGTGTATGGGTGTGTGTTTGTGTATGTGTGTGTGTGTGTATACATAAATAATCAATTGTATCAGTGTTTGTTAAATAGGTATTTAAATTTATTTGTACCTCATTTATTATGAATATTTGTCTTGTATTCTTTTGATGCCAATTTGTTCCGTTTTTTTTTTTCCTTAAAAAATTGACTCCGTTGTCCTCGCTAATGAGTTTTGTTCAAAGTCGGAAAACGAAAACATGGCAAAAAATCCGTTGACTTTCGTTTATAAAATTTAAATTTTGCAAAAATATCTATTGTTAGATCAGCAAAGAAACAGACATATAGAAATATGGGCATGCGCAGACAGACACAAATGTTTACTTTCGCACATGCGCATAGGACACTTGGATTCAAAGTGAGTCTCTCAACTCTTTTGAAAAGTGAGTCCATTCTTAATTGGTTGCGTCATCTGTCTAACAATTGGCGATATATTTAATAAGCGTATGAGAAAGTTTGGTAGAAAAAAGAATACTTTATTAAGTTATTTATCTTTTATTGTCGGACTAAAACTCTTACTTATGGCATCGAGGAAGGAATATTGGGCCCAACTACTAAAACAGAAAATTTTTATGGAAAATTTGAATTTTTATCAACATAATCATCGCATAGAGTATAATCTTATCTCATTTCAATTTGTATACGTTTCATCAACAACGTTTGAATATGATTGATAACGTGTATCATTTTAATAATCGGACTGCTGTTCTCACCTTGAGTGTTTTACTTACAACGTTTCTGTATATGTAAAATGCGAACTCTTTTTGATGAATCTTGTCGGACTCGGGAATCTTTCTGTTGAGCTCGGTAATATGTACGGATTTTCGAGTGGGCAGGTTTATTTAGTCGATAGGTGTTGTATCATCTCGGTTCGTCAGCCATGAATGGGTAGAAGTCCTAAATAATTTGCAATTATATTTTGAGTATTCAACCTTCAGCCTTTAGAAGAGTGTCGCTTATAACTGAATCTTACTTCGTATTTTAATTCGTAACGTCACGGATTCTTGTACAGAAGGTTGTACAAAGAGCACTTAACATGTAAAATAAGAAACAAATTGACTAAAATTCTATTTTATTAGAACCAACTCCCTTTTACTAGCACAATATTTTGAGGTCAGCAAACTTGTTAAGACAAGAGAATATGGTAGATTCAATTGATTCAAATTGCAATTTATGTAATTTGCCATAACTGATATTAACTTGAGACATGGCGCATTTTCTTGATGACTGAACATTTTTTCTTGTTTTGTGTGTCTGTTTTCGTGCCTACTTCTTCCTAAAAAGGCACTGATAAAGCTACATTATAACATTATATTTGATATTGATGATGCGTCCATTCTCAAGATTATCGGTGAACGAAATACATTATGCGTCGATAAAATACGGAAATAAAAAGCCTAGCCTATGATTGGAGTCTTAATTCGGTTTGGCCCGTTTTCACCTGCTGATTTGCACTTTTGTGACTGCCGGAGTAAAATGGCAAATGTAGGTTCTATCCATTGTAAAAGTTCTTATTTGTGCCTATGCAACAGTGTTTAAAGTCAACGTTTACCAAGGCGGTTTATCTTTTCACGACTGTAAACTACTGCTTCTGACAGAGCGTATCCTGATTCACATTTCTATATTGTAATACATGTTAAAATGTTTAATTGTCTACTTCTAGTACAAGCTAGTTTATTAAACCCTAATTAACCACAGAAGATAGTTCATTCTAAATGAATTATTAGATGATTTTGAACACTGTACAATTGTGGATATGAAGATAATTTTATTGACTTAGCTTGATATGAGGTATTAAAATCAGAGTTTTAATATTGAAGGCGACGCTCTTTAAAATGATATAAAAAGTAAATTTATAACGAAAAGTTATTTGAAAATACATCATTTGAAATCAAAATTAACGGTTTCAGAATTCGCTTGTCAACCTAATGAAAAGAACATACTAATTGCGTAAATACAGGTTTTAGAATGTTGTACAGTTTGAAATAAGAAGAACAAATTTCTTCTGGTTTGGAAATTATATTACTTATATTAATGTGTTTAGGTTTTGTTCAGAAATCGATGCCTTCATCCAGTCTGTTGGATAGTTGCGCTTGCAATTGTGAGGCAAGGGTTGCGCAATCCGCAACCACACTTCTCATAAATCGATACTGTTTGAGTCCAGTAGCAAAGAGAAGTTTAGGACGACTGGAAGCAATAGCGAAATAAGAGGAGAGCGCACACAACACCTGGAAATCTCAAATAGTTATCTATTATCCACTGACCAGGTTCAACGTTGCGTAACTTCGGTGATCCAAAGGGGAACCAGTATGTCAAGGTGATTATGCCGTATGCTGCTCAGAAATATGATTGCAAGAAAATAAGTTTGTGCGTGAGGTAGTAAAATTAGTACTTCCATATAAATTATGAGTAGGCTATGACAAGAGCATATTCTTTTCCATGTTTTGATTCTCAGTTATATACCAATTGATATATTATATGTTTTTATGTAGAGTGATGTGGTCCTCAGTTGATTAATTGTGTCTAATTTTGTCGGATATATACTCGAGAGTCAAAACAATGAAAAGAATTTGCTGCTGCCATAGCCCTAATTATAAGCATATTTAATACACTTTTATATGGATGTGTCTGCAAATGTTAATATAATCATGTCTTACCTGTTTGAGTATTCATTACGTTTATGGATGTGTATATATACGCGATAAGAAATGTTTCTTTTAATATGTGGATACCTCATGACTTGTATATATATATATATATATATATATATATATATATATATATATTGGAAACGTACATCTATCAATGACCCCTACTATTAATTCTCCGATGAGTAAATGTGTACTAGAACCAAAAGATTTATATAGTCTTAGTAATCATAACCTTAGAAAGTACATCGTTATTTTGCTAGCCTCCACATCTGAAATTTCTTTGGTATAATTCACAAAGCTGTCACCAGAATGTTCGCTCACTAAGAAAAATAAAAGCTTATTATCTCTTAATATATATGTTATAGAGGATTGGTACTATAGGTTTCAAATCCAAACAGAGAGGATCTATAGTTGGTCGCTTATATCAGAGTCTCTCCAGCCTCTTTATAAATCTATATGAAGAGATGTTGAGGAGAGATGAACGTAAAAGATCAACTATAGTTTTCCTTTGTTTGCATTTGAAATTAACGGTACCGAGATTGTTCTGATTTTCTGTAACACACACACACACACACACACACACACACACACACACACACACACACACACACATATATATATATATATATACGTGTGTATTACATAAACGTAAACGTGAACGTAAAGGAGGAGTTATATAAGGAGTTAGAGAGCACTATAAAGACAATTCCTGCCTCAGATAAACTATACCTCCTCGGTGATTTCAATGTCCGTATAAGAGCCGACCGTGACTCCTGGCCTCGTTGCATCGGTCATTTTGGCATCAGTAAGATGAACGAAAATGGACAGAGACTCCTCGAGCTATGTACATTCAATCACAAACGTATTTATCCAAACAAAGCCATATCACAGAGTGTCTTGGCGGCACCATCGCTCCCGTCATTGGCACCAACTGGATCCCATCATTACGAGAAGCAATTCGCTAAAGTGTGTATCAAACTAATAAAATCCACAAAAAAGGACAACCTTTTCCAATGCGTGCACGCGCTTTACAGAATCACTCCAGGAAGCCTTAAAAGACTGTTCAACCAATACAGTTGAAGAGAGATGGGGCACATTCGCGAGGCCATCTGCAACTCTGCTATGGACACTTTTGGTAAGCAGGAAAAGAAGAATCCAGACTGTTTTGAAGCGGAGATCACTGAACTAGAGCTAATTATCTCAACTAAACAGGTTGCGCTACGTAAATATAAAAAAGACCCTTCCGAGAAGGCACTCGCTGCACTCAGGAATGCAAAAAGTGATGCTCAGAATACTGATAGAATAAATACTGGCTGAACCTATGTAGCAGCATCCAACTTTCTGCTGACAGCGGAAAGGTTCGTGGGATTGTATGCGGGACTGAAGGTGGACTTCGGCCTAAGTATAGTTAAGACTGCACCACTGAAGTCAGAATCAGCCAACGCCATCACAAACTGCGGAAAACAAATGGAGACAAGGGCTGAATACTATAAGCAGTTATACGCACATGAGATTATCGTTACTAAAGCAGCAATTGAAGGAATCCCACTCCTGCCAGCCATGGATGAGCTGGATAATACCCCTCCCCTTACGAGCTCACTGTACCCATTAACACCCTTCCTAGTGGTAAAGCTCCAAGTGGTGATGGCATTCCACCTGAAATCATCAAGGGCTGCAAAAATGCAGTTCTCCTTGATCATTTCTATCACTTTCTGTTCCAGTGCTGGGTAGAGGGTTCCTTTCCGCAAGACATGCGTGGCACCAACATTGTCAGACCAAACTCGTTGCAAGCATTGGTGTGACGCTCAATGAGTTGTTGGAGGGCTTCTTCAGAATTGGCCGCTAATGCTGCATCATCTGCGAACAGCATTTCCCTCATGAGGGGCATGCGGACTTTAGTCTGGCATGTAGACGGGTCAGGGTGAAAAGGCTTCGATCTCTTCTTGTACGAATATAGACGCCAACTTCAGTTTCTTGAAAAGCGTGTAGTAGCAGAAGTGAAAATATATGCCAAAAAGAGTTGGGGCAAAAACACAGCCCTGTTTCACACCACTGAAAGTAATCTATTGAATTTAACGGAGCCTTCATGTCTTCATAAAAAGAGGTTATCATTCTCAGGAGTTTGGGGGATATCCTATTTTTTGTAGTAGCATAAAGAGACTGCTCCTGTGAGATAAATAAAAGTGAGGTACAGTGATTTATTCTGCTCTCGATACTTCTCCTGTAGTTGTCGTAAGGAGAATATCATGTCAACAGCTGACCTTTCTGCTCTAAAACTGCATTGCGCGTCTGAGTAAACTCTCTCTGCAAGTGTCTGGAGTATTTTCAATACAACACGAAAGAATAACTTTCCGACAACGCTGAGCAGCGAGATGCCGCGGTTATTATTACAATCACTGAAATCACCTTTATTTTTGTAAATCGTTGTAAGTATAGGTCTTATACTTAAGCATACTCTTAATCAAGGAATGATAACTTTAGAGTTTCAAAAGAGCGAAGAAGCATCAAACAATTAAGGGTACGAAATAAAAGTTTAGGTAAATATTCAATAAGTTTACAATACTTAGTAGGGAAGTAAGGAATAAGAAGACAGAGGCTTTCTTTTTATAAATGTTTCGACTACACGTTGCGTGGGAAGCTTATGTTTCTACTTGTTTTCAGTCTGTGGTCAGGATTTAAGAATTTCAGCCAAGGAATCTTCTCGTTGATTTCTGGAAATAGAGAGAGAGAATTTAAGAATATTAACAATTTTATAATAACGGCCTAAACAATTCAAGTAGAACATATGTAGCATGCAAGCAATGCAATTTACCTAGTTTTGAGAGAAGCAAATAGAAAATAAAAGTCATGGTTCATTGTTCGTGTGGAATCAAGGCCAGGTAGAGAGCGTCTCAAGCAAGTTCTCTGAATCTTGCTCATAGACAAAGAGTAAGTCTAGAAGTTAGGCGATAGACAGAGCCTACCTACTCCTTTAACGATATATATGCAAACTGGGAAATGTCACCAGTTCTAGAAAGGTTTTCGACCATGACCAAGGAGGCCCCTCCCCAGTGTTGCGGCGTAGTGACATGGATCAAAAGTATAGGTTTTATATAAAGGGCCACACTCTATTAGATAGTGCGGGGGAGGGCTGACAAAATCTACGGATCCATCACTCTAAAAAGAATAAGCAATACCAGTTTTTCAGCGTCCTCCCATGGCTGGAAATATATATATATATATATATATATATATATATATATATATATATATATATATATATTACAATATTATATTATATATATATATATATATATATATATATATATTTATATATATATACAAACACGAATGTATGTATGTGAGGGTGTACGTGTTAGCCATAGGAAAAGGCTGGACTGAGCTGGGATGTCCATTATCAAGGACTGTTTTTTCGCTCTCTGGTCTTTCAATTCCATTATAAGAGAGTTTTTAATGTTAACCGTATCACCGCTCCTTTTGCTCTCTTTGGTGGATAAAAAAAGAAACAAACACAATCAACGGACACAAAAAGAATTGTAACAATGAGCATCCAACCTGTGCTGGACGGGGGTTGATGTACGCTAGCCAATGAACCGGATCTTGCATAGTAAGGGACACACAACAATGGTGACATAATTAAAGCGTAGGGACGACCTGTCGATAATCTTACGCTACACATAGAAGAAGGAAAAGCAAGCGAAGAGGGTTATAAAAAGGTTAATTGACCCATCGAGGAAAAATAACAAGCGAAATGAAAATAACACAAATTAAAATATAGTTTAAGAAGTAAAAGTATCTGTCAGAGATATTAACACCAAATAAATAAATAACTCATAAAATAGTAGTCGTAGTTGTAGTCGTAGCAGTAGTCGTCGTCGTCGTAGTAGTAGTAGTAGTAAGATGAAGGTGAAAAAAAGAATATATTAGATAATCCGTGATCTGTTTGAATCAGCATCATTATACTTATTAAAATATGGTTTGTTAATTCATTTTGATGATATAAAAATGAGGATTTTACAACGTGTACAAAATCATATCATTTATTTTTTATTTTAAAAGTCATAATAATTATACTCTTTCATCTTTTTTCTTTTCCCCCTTTATTTACTTTCTTTCTTTTTTATATCCCTTCTTTTAATGTCATAGAAACTCCATCTCACTTTCCCCCTCTCTCTCTCTCTCTCGTACCCTTTTCTCTATATCTTTCTCGTTCTCTATTTTCTCTCTCTTTCTCTCTCTCTCTCTTCTGCATATCTCTACCTCCTTTTTCTTTTCTTGTTCTACTTATTTACATCATTTATGTTATGTGAACGGTGCAGAAAGATACACAAATCAACAACATTATCAGTTCACATAGCATATATAGATAACAATAAAAACCATCAATAATAACAATAATGGTAATAATTAAAATAATAATAAAAGATAGATAACAGTGAAGAATAAAAAGATGAAAATTCTACTGATGATGAAGAAGAAGGGGAAGAAAGAAGAGAGAGAGAATAATAATAATAATAATAATAATAATAATAATAATAATAATACGATAATGATGATGATGATGATGATGATGATGACGACGTATAAGAAAATGAATACTATCTAATTAGAATTGTCAAGCGAACACCGCAAAAGGGTCAGTGCGACTTAAAGTGACCCGATCGACTCTTTACCTTACACAAACACACACAAAAAAACGAACTGTAAAATAGAATGAACCAATGTTAATGAACATTTACTTTTTTTTTTCGATCAACGACAAAGGTTTTTTTCTATTGATTCGAATGCCAGTGTAAATAGAAAACAGATCTTAAGCCACATTTTCATCTACAGCATTAAACTAATGATGCAACAATTCTAGCAGAAATATTTTTCTTTTTATTCTGCTTTTGTATTTACTGTGTGTTTTTTGTTTGTTTGTTTGTTTTTAATTTTATTATTCTTGTTTTAATTGACTTCTGTCAGCTGTGGATGTTGGGAGAGGGAAAGCGAACAAATGAAAGAAGTATCGCAAATGGTACAATTCAATGGTTCTTGTTTACCATGATGTCGGTGTGAACCTTATGAATTCAATTATGTAATTCTAACTACTTTTTCGTTAATTTAGCGTTAAAACGATATGTTACAAATTTCAATTATAGAGTAACGCATCAATCTATTGTTTACATTCACCAATCAATGGCCGAGGTTTGGAACAGAAGATTATTCATTACATATTGTGAAATATGTCCCTTATTCAAAGTAGCCAGTAGTCACGTAGCCTCATTGTTGTACTGAAGCGTAATGCAGTTATTGTAATAAGCAATGCAGCCTTGAGATTATCACTTAATATGAGTTTCGCATTTATGTGTATGAAAGTAAGCTACACATATGCATACTTACGTTTCTCCAACCTCGCGTCAAATATGAAATTAAATATAAATTAAGTACCTATTATAATAATGATAAACGTTTGGTTATTTTAACACGTTAATGCATTTTAATGAGTGATCAGATCTTGAAAAATGATTTAATTCCCGTATGTTTCTAAGAAAAAAAAACTATTAGATTAGGAAGTTCTTCTCCATATAAGGGCCTCCACAGTGGATGGATAGAAATTAGTTTATTGTTAAATTATTCGGTGTATTTAGGTCGATTAGGCACTAAAGCAGAAGGTCCGTCCAGGACACATTTCGTTGAAGTATCTGTAAAGAAGACGCAAGAATGGAGCATTGCAGCGATTGGACAGAGGATGGAACTTGGTAAGTAATATAAAATCTATTAGATTAGAAACTCGTTTTGATCTTGTCTAAGGAAAAGGGATAAGTTGGTTGTTTACTAGTCTAGATGTGGCAAAAATCCTACATATATGGTAAGATAGTAGTCAGATGTATACACTGGGATCTGTCCCCTTCAACATACAACACACACGAACACACACACAGACACACAGACACACAGACACACAGACACATACATATATATATATATATATATATAGTAATTTATAAAATATATATTATAAATTACTAACTAGCTCTACCTACGTATTGAGCACTTTTGGAGTAAATATATTAAGTTTACGCATAAATCTATATTTTCGTATATTAATTTTATGTGAGTAAATGAAGTAGTTAGGAACTGACGAATCAAATTAATTAACGTTCTGCTATCAACCAATCAGAAACCAGAATAGTTACATAAATATTAAACTTTTCTGTAGCAACTTCGTATATGTTTTCTTCGTGTCAACCCGAGAATAATCTTTTGCACTGGATTACAACTTGAGAAGTGTCTACTGAGAACCAGTCACCCCCACTTGTGTGGAACAACTAAATATTGGAAACTGTATTGTCTACTAAAAACCAGTCAGCTCCAAGACTTGTGTAGAACAACTAAACATTGGAAACTGTATTGTCTACTAAAAACCAGTCAGCTCCAAGACTTGTGTAGAACAACTAAACATCGGAAACTGTATTGCCTACTAAAAACCAGTCAGCTCCAAGACTTGTGTAGAACAACTAAAAATCGGAAACTGTATTGTCTGCTAAAAACCAGTCAGCTCCAAGACTTGTGTAGAACAACTAAACATCGGAAACTGTATTGTCTACTAAAAACCAGTCAGCTCCAAGACTTGTGTAGAACAACTAAACATCGGAAACTGTATTGTCTACTAAAAACCAGTCAGCTCCAAGACTTGCGTAGAACAACTAAACATCGGAAACTGTATTGTCTACTAAAAACCAGTCAGCTCCAAGACTTGTGTAGAACAACTAAACATTGGAAACTGTATTGTCTACTAAAAACAAGTCAGCTCCAAGACTTGTGTAGAACAACTAAACATTGGAAACTGTATTGTCTACTAAAAACCAGTCAGCTCCAAGACTTGTGTAGAACAACTAAACATCGGAAACTGTATTGTCTACTAAAAACCAGTCAGCTCCAAGACTTGTGTAGAACAACTAAACATCGGAAACTGTATTGTCTACTAAAAACCAGTCAGCTCCAAGACTTGCGTAGAACAACTAAACATCGGAAACTGTATTGTCTACTAAAAACCAGTCAGCTCCAAGACTTGTGTAGAACAACTAAACATCGGAAACTGTATTGTCTACTAAAAACCAGTCAGCTACAAGACTTGTGTAGAACAACTAAACATCGGAAACTGTATTGTCTACTAAAAACCAGTCAGCTCCAAGACTTGTGTAGAACAACTAAACATCGGAAACTGTATTGTCTACTAAAAACCAGTCAGCTCCAAGACTTGTTTAGAACAACTAAACATCGGAAACTGTATTGTCTACTAAAAACCAGTCAGCTCGAAGACTTGTGTAGAACAACTAAACATTGGAAACTGTATTGTCTACTAAAAACCAGTCAGCTCCAAGACTTGTGTAGAACAACTAAACATTGGAAACTCTATTGTCTACTAAAAACCAGTCAGCTCCAAGACTTGTGTAGAACAACTAAACATCGGAAACTGTATTGTCTACTAAAAACCAGTCAGCTCCAAGACTTGTGTAGAACAACTAAACATTGGAAACTGTATTGTCTACTAAAAACCAGTCAGCTCCAAGACTTGTGTAGAACAACTAAACATTGGAAACTCTATTGTCTACTAAAAACCAGTCAGCTCCAAGACTTGTGTAGAACAACTAAACATTGGAAACTCTATTGTCTACTAAAAACCAGTCAGCTCCAAGACTTGTGTGGAACAACTAAACATTGGAAACTGTATTGTCTACTAAAAACCAGTCAGCTCCAAGACTTGTGTAGAACAACTAAACATTGGAAACTGTATTGTCTACTAAAAACCAGTCAGCTCCAAGACTTGTGTAGAACAACTAAACATCGGAAACTGTATTGTCTACTAAAAACCAGTCAGCTCCAAGACTTGTGTAGAACAACTAAACATCGGAAACTGTATTGTCTACTAAAAACCAGTCAGCTCCAAGACTTGTGTAGAACAACTAAACATCGGAAACTGTATTGTCTACTAAAAACCAGTCAGCTCCAAGACTTGTGTAGAACAACTAAACATCGGAAACTGTATTGTCTACTAAAAACCAGTCAGCTCCAAGACTTGTGTAGAACAACTAAACATTGGAAACTGTATTGTCTACTAAAAACCAGTCAGCTCCAAGACTTGTGTAGAACAACTAAACATCGGAAACTGTATTGTCTACTAAAAACCAGTCAGCTCCAAGACTTGTGTAGAACAACTAAACATCGGAAACTGTATTGTCTACTAAAAACCAGTCAGCTCCAAGACTTGTTTAGAACAACTAAACATCGGAAACTGTATTGTCTACTAAAAACCAGTCAGCTCCAAGACTTGTGTAGAACAACTAAACATCGGAAACTGTATTGTCTACTAAAAACCAGTCAGCTCCAAGACTTGTGTAGAACAACTAAACATTGGAAACTCTATTGTCTACTAAAAACCAGTCAGCTCCAAACTTGTGTAGAACAACTAAACATTGGAAACTGTATTGTCTACTAAAAACCAGTCAGCTCCAAGACTTGTGTAGAACAACTAAACATCGGAAACTGTATTGTCTACTAAAAACCAGTCAGCTCCAAGACTTGTGTAGAACAACAAAACATCGGAAACTGTATTGTCTACTAAAAACCAGCCAGCTCCAAGACTTGTGTAGAACAACTAAACATCGGAAACTGTATTGTCTACTAAAAACCAGTCAGCTCCAAGACTTGTGTAGAACAACTAAACATCGGAAACTGTATTGTCTACTAAAAACCAGTCAGCTCCAAGACTTGTGTAGAACAACTAAACATCGGAAACTGTATTGTCTACTAAAAACCAGTCAGCTCCAAGACTTGTGTAGAACAACTAAACATTGGAAACTGTATTGTCTACTAAAAACCAGTCAGCTCCAAGACTTGTGTAGAACAACTAAACATCGGAAACTGTATTGTCTACTAAAAACCAGTCAGCTCCAAGACTTGTGTAGAACAACTAAACATCGGAAACTGTATTGTCTACTAAAAACCAGTCAGCTACAAGACTTGTGTAGAACAACTAAACATCGGAAACTGTATTGTCTACTAAAAACCAGTCAGCTCCAAGACTTGTGTAGAACAACTAAACATCGGAAACTGTATTGTATACTAAAAACCAGTCAGCTCCAAGACTTGTGTAGAACAACTAAACATTGGAAACTCTATTGTCTACTAAAAACCAGTCAGCTCCAAGACTTGTGTAGAACAACTAAACATTGGAAACTGTATTGTCTACTAAAAACCAGTCAGCTCCAAGACTTGTGTAGAACAACTAAACATTGGAAACTGTATTGTCTACTAAAAACCAGTCAGCTCCAAGACTTGTGTAGAACAACTAAACATTGGAAACTGTATTGTCTACTAAAAACCAGTCAGCTCCAAGACTTGTGTAGAACAACTAAACATTGGAAACTGTATTGTCTACTAAAAACCAGTCAGCTCCAAGACTTGTGTAGAACAACTAAACATTGGAAACTCTATTGTCTACTAAAACCCAGTCAGCTCCAAGACTTGTGTAGAACAACTAAACATTGGAAACTCTATTGTCTACTAAAAACCAGTCAGCTCCAAGACTTGTGTAGAACAACTAAACATTGGAAACTGTATTGTCTACTAAAAACCAGTCAGCTCCAAGACTTGTGTAGAACAACTAAACATTGGAAACTGTATTGTCTACTAAAAACATTGGAAACTGTTCTGAAACTAGACACAGCTTACACTTCTAGAGGTTGTGGGCCCAACGGGCGTCTTTATTTCGATGGATCCAAATCAAAATTCGAATCGTGGCAAGTGAAATTTTCAGGATATCTACGAATTCAAAAGCTACACAAAGTACTTCAGGCACAACCTGAAAAAAGAAACGACCCGGATTCATTGAAAAGAACGCAACTGTCTTTGCAGAATTAATACAGTGCTTATAAAATCGAAGTCTATCACTGGTAATGAGAGAAGACTTGGACGATGTCTGCAAAGTATTAAACATATAAGGAGAGCATTATTTAACGAAAGGAAAACCTAAAATTATTTCTTTATATACTGAACTGACCCCTCTTAAACGAATGGAAGCCTAAACCATTACAGATTATATTATAAGAGCCGAACCCTCTACAAATTCTTTAAAAATGTAAGGTTGCAAGTTATTAGCGACAGTCTGTTAATTTCCATGGTCCTCAAGGGATTAGCGAGTGATTTGCCATTTACCACCGTGATGATCCAGAAAGAAAACGCTATGACTTTTATTCAATCCAAGGTCTCACTCAGAAGTTACGAGGAAGTTGAAAAATATGTTCACAGAAAAAAACGAATCTACAAATATCATGAAATTTAAAAATGCACACAAGAATACAAAAATTAAACAATATACACGCCGGGAATAAAAACCGCAACTTTGCCAAAAACAATTTTTCTCCTAAAAAAAAAGTACAAAAAATATTTGCTATAATTTTCATCCCAACTTTAAGCTTCAAAATCATTATGTAGAACTTGCTTACGGCAGTCGAGTAAATGGTGTCGTTTTGAAAAGAGGTGATACTAAAATTTTGCTAAGGAACAATAAAGGCGAACTATGTTTCTGTATTCTAGAAAACACTCTTCTAATCCCGAAATTAAAACAAAATATATTTTCTGTACAAGCTGCCATTAAACAAGATGCATATATAAACTTTAGCCCCAATAAATCAAAACTATTGTACCCGAATGGAACTATATTCAGCGTTACAGAAAATGGAAGACTATATTATTTAAATAGCGTAGTCCCATGACAACAGACATGGCATAAAATTGTTGGACACTGCAATATTCCTGATATCAAAAAGTTGCCGACTGCAGTTGATGGAATGAAAATAAAAATATCAAAAAACTTTAACTGGGACGTTTGTACGCAGGGAAAATGACAAACTATTAAAACAAGATACAAGACAAGAAGGCCACGAACATCCTATCACTGGGGTATTGTGCCTTGAACGGCCCCATGGACCCGATAGCCAGAGAACATTATAGATATGTGTTGAATTTCGTAGATGACCATTCACGTTTAATAATGGTTTATTTTTTAAAGAACATGTCTGATACCCTGCTAGAAACTAAAAGATATTTAGCCGACATGGCTCCCTACGGTGAAGTAAAGTGTATTCGCTCTGAAACCGGTACGGAATTCACTAATAAAGACTTTGAATTTTTACTAATTGAATCAAAACTCCCCCCAAAACTCTGCATATATACGCAACAGGTGTTTTAACAAAGCACTATCTAAACTCCCATATGAAGCTTTCTGCGATAGAGAACCAAATTTAAGCAGAATGCATATATTTGGTCCAACTTTCTTCGCATGTATAGATAAAAAGAGTAAATTACATATTAAAACCGATAGAGGTTATATGCCCAGAGTTATATTTCTTGGATACGATGAATAAAATCCAGTCAATTCAGTATTTTTTCCAGAGAAAAATAAAATAAAACGAATCCGATGAGTAAATTCCACAGACGAAACCCCGTCATATGAAGATGTTTAAATTATATTTCCTCAAAGTATTAAAACAAATGAAAACAATGAAGATGACGGGGACAAGCCTACTGATGATGATGATGATGATGATGATGATGATGATGATGATGATGATGATGATGATGATGATGATGATGATGATGATGAAGAAGTCGAAATATACCCCAAAAGAAAAAGAAGACGGCACGATTTTTTGTGGTCGATAATATGAAAGATTATGATATCGACTAAAAACTTTAACGAATCAATTAATTCAGAACATTGTGATCAATGGAAATTAGCCATGAGAAAAGAAAATATATGCTTTTACCAAAAATAATACATATACGGTAATACCTCTCCCACAAGATAAACATGTCATTTCTACAAGATGGGTCTTTACAAAAAAGACTACAACATCAGGTGTTGAACAGTACAAAGCTAGATTTGTTGCTAAATTATACCCTCAGATTTACTGTATAGAATACGTTTCTACGTTTTCACTGACCACAAACTTAACGACAATCAGAATTTTATTGCAAATAGCATTGCAATATGACCTAAACATCCATCAAATGGACGTAAAAAATGTTTATTTGAATGCCCCGATAGACTGTGAAATTTATATATTTATATAATATAGATTTATCTTGAAAAATTAAAATAGCATGTGGCGACTTAACAAGTCATTGTATGGTCTAAAGTAGAGTGTCCAGTGTTGGAATACAGTATTTCATGATAATATGATTAAACAACAATTTAAATAATGCCCAGCAGACCCCTGTTTATATACCCATCACAAAGACAATAAACTACTGATTTTGGTTTTATGGGTCGATGGTATTTTAATTGCATCAAATTGTGACAAAATGCTGACGGATGTTAAGAACACATTAAGGAAAAGATTCAAAATGACCGATCTTGGCAAACTATTCTGTTTTGTGGGGGATAGAATTTACTCAAAAAAAAAAGACTTAATACGATGAATCAATCGAGATACATTGACAAAATACTATTAAAATTTGGAATGGGAGAGTGCAAGAAACGCTCTACACTGGTCGAAAATGATATTAATAAAAATATACACGCAGATTCTGAAATAATAGACGATAAATTATACCGAGAAAACATAGGAAGTCTTATATATTTAATGACTACGACGAAACCTAATATGTTAAACAGTAACAAAACTATCACAAAAATTATCAAGACCGACAAAGAAGGATTCAAACAGAGCTAAACACGTCATTTGTTATTTAAAAGGAACTAAAGAACAGAATATTTAGAAAATCAAAAATATCCCCTAAAATTAGAAGGATTTTCAGATTCAGATTGGGAGAACGACGAAGATCGAAAAAGTATATCTGGATATTGTTTCAGACTATCAGGAAATGGGCCTATTATTTCATGGAAATCTAAAAAGCAACATATTGTATCTCTCTCTTCGTGTGAAGCAGAATTTATCGAAAGTACACATAGACACAGGAAGCACTCTACCTTAATATCCTAAAGACTGTTTTAGAGCCAAAATTAACTAGAGTAATTAATTGTGATAATAAAGCTAGTATAGTCTTAGCACAGAACAAGGAATCCATTATTTTGAATTACCTATCATCAGAACTAAATATCGCTGATGTATTCACAAAATCCGCAACAAGAATAAAGTAAATGTGTTTTGCTTCAAAACTTGTTTTGGGATTTGACTTTGAATAACATTTTACGGGACTGTATGCATATAAATTTCTATATATTGAAAAAAATGTCATGGGCAAGACGTTAAACTGCATTCATTTTGTTTGTAATAACACTTTAACCTACTAATGCGTAACTAATATTTTACTTAAATAAAAAAATAAAATAAAAAGTAACTTTTTGAAAACATTTTCTCTGTGAATTTTCTTTTTAACTGTTGTATAATGCAAAGAGGAGTAACTCTATACTTATTTGGGCAAAGTCGCTTCCATTTGGAAATGGTCATTATATGTCTTCTATATCATGTGGTTTAAAATGTCTTTACATACACAATGTCTCAACACTCCAAGAGCTTCTACACTTCTAAGTATGAACATTTAATATATATGAATCTCTTTATAACACGAACAATCTCTCTTACAATATCATCTCTCCCTAAGACTCTAATACTCTAAGACTCTCACTATAAATAAGACCTAACAACAACAAGAAAAGAATAATCGTAATAATAATAATGAACTGTATATATAACAAATGTAGGTAAGATTTGTCGACCTGTTAGTATAGATACTATGTGACAGCATTTAAAAAACAGCATTAAAACATGTTAAAAAAAGGAAGGAACCTTATTCGATTAATAATGTAACTGAACTTTATTTAATATACAATATTTAATATACAATATAAATATTATCTTTGTAAAATTATGTAATTTTAAAGCAATATACAATCTAATACTGATAAAACTGGATTATGAATTTAGGAAACAAGCAATTAAAGAAACATGAAAGATAAACAATTCTTGCCCTTCGGGACAAGATCACAGTGTAGTATTATTTTTGTTCCTATGCAGAGTGCCCCATTATTGGCAACTGGATTTTCCCCACAAGATTATATGTTGAAATATTTAAATAACTATTACTTTTTATACAGAAATTACATTTAAAGTTTTGGTTTTCTGTTCTTCTATGTTCATTTTTTTCTCCCATGTTTTTCATCAAAATGTGTAGCGTATTTTCATCAGTTACATGATTAAGAATCCTATACTTCTCTATAGTCTACATTTTAATATCAGTGTAGAATACATGAATACGGAAATGAAGTTCACATAACTATTAAAAGACAATCATACTATAATGTGGACATTGGTTAAAAACTAAGAAAACATAGTAAACATCCAAGATATTAAATCAGGGTGTTGGTGAATTTGGGAGGAGATATTTTTATTATTATTTCACTCACTAGAAGATGTCTTACAGGCTATTATCAGTTATCGCTCACTGGCAGTAACCTGTGATATTCAATGGAGACTGGGTGACAACAAGTCTCGCCAGATTTTCAATGTTCTCCACCTCTGGACCATTTCCGCAGATGATTGCACGTTATCACAACAGCAGTTTGCCATTGATTTCTTGTTGGCATCGGCCATTGGTGTTCCCTGGGGTTTCGGTGATAAAATACCTCCACAAGGTACCAGATTTGAACTGTACACTTCCAGTGGAGATCTGGTTGGTACTCTTCCACCTTGGAATTTCTATACTCACTGACCCATCACAACTTGTTAGTGTGGCGCCAATCGATGTCATCTACACTTTTTTCGGCACTTCACGGGGAACGTGGCCCCTGCGCAAACGGGTTTTAATTTGATGGCTGCTCCTTGATATCTTCTTTCTCTTTTTTATTTCGTTGTTAGATTATAATTATCCCAATGTTTAATTATAATAATTATCCAAATGGAGAAATTTATTTTTCTGTTTAGGAGAATAAAAACCATGCACGTTTGGACTACTTTCATAAAATTACCAGAGCCACAATCTAAGGCAACGAAAAATATTTTTTATGGGCACGTGGTTAAACACCGGAAATTAGGGCACCTTTAACTACATGTTGATCTGATAATGACGTCACGCTGTCATGTTCACCTGCCTACTCTCTCGGTAGCCGTGCTATTACACGTCTTTTTCCTTTATTACATTTTCACTCCAAACAAAGCACATTGCCATTTTGTTGTAGAGGGCTACTATCAGGGACATAAGCATCAGGGATACTGTGTAGGAAGTTGGGCAGCAAGATATCGGCTCACGTTGCACTTGAACTTCTGTATATCAGTACAGTCGGGGAAGCAGGGACCCGAAAGGGAATTCCAAAGTCTCTCTTCATATTTAACTCAGCCTTCTATTATAAACGACGTCTCGTAACTCGTTATTTGCCTCCTGATGATGATGTAAAGATAGAAGCTTTATTTTAGATGCATTAAAAGTAAGCAGCCACCTCTTCACCCATTGTACCACACACTCAAGATCAGAGGAGAGAGAAACAGAGAGAACTTTGTCATTTACGGCCTTTGATGTGTTGCCATAGATTGTAGTGTTGCCATAGATGGTAGTGTGCGTCAGCATAGATGTCAACGAGTGATCTAAGTATGTGTTTTGGGAGATCATTGATGTAAATCAGGAAGAGAGTTGGGCCTAGGATGGACCCCTGAGAAACTCCAGCTTCTGATTTCTGCCTATAAACAACTACTCTTATGAGCCTATCAGAGAGAAATGATTTAATAATTGAGAAAACATTTCCAGTTATACCATCGCTGGAAATCTTGTGAAGTAAGTCTTTATGCCATCCAACATCGAAGACCTTTGATATGTCAAGAGCAATTACCATAGAAATACGGAATTCTATGAGATATTATCGTTATCACATCTGCTGTAGATCTAGCAGAACGGAAACTATATTGCATGTCATTAAGAAGGTCATTTTTGCTGAGGTGGTTTACTACTTCTTTATTTAATATGGACTCCAGCAACTTACTCACAACGCACAGAAGACTTATTGGTCTGAGATGAATTCTTAAATACAGGGCATACTGATGAGGTTTTCCAGGGTGTTGGGAAGCAATTATCCTTAAGACAACGTTTAAACAGTTTTGTAAGTATGGAGGCAAGTTCTGGTTGAAGCTTTTTCAACATTATGATCGGAATGCCGTCAAGGCCAGTTGCTTTACTGGAACCAAGGTTCTTAGTTAGCTTAGCGACCTCACACACGGATATTTGTATGTCGAATAGCGTGTTGTCTGTTATAAGAGGAAATGCGAGGGGTTGATTGCCTTGGTCGCATATGGTAGAATTAGCTACAAAGTTTTGGCAAATAGTTTGGCTTTGTGTGATGCTGACGAGATTACCTCAGGTCCATTGATGATGGTTGGGATAGAACACGCTGTTAAAGCAGGACGCTGTTTGCTATTTTCCAAAACTGGTGGAAACCAATCCGCTGCTCAGCTACTTTGGATTTAACGGACTGAGCATATAACTCTCTTGCATTTTTTAAATAGTTTTTTTTACAGTGGTTGCTAGAAGTCCTAAAAGCAGCTTTAGTCTCAGTACATATATTACGTTGGCGGCAACATATTTTGGGGAAATCCATGGCTGGCTGTTAGGTTTTTGATGGAATTTTTGGGATGGTACGAATGGGTCTATGCCTCCCATTCCGTCAGGTCTTATACTATAGAGGACACGTTATTTAAATTTTAATTATATCCTACTGCCCTTTTAACAGCATATATATATATATATATATATATATATATATATGCTTTTATAAGGGCAGTAGAATATTATTAAAATTTAATATATAAATATATAAAGCAGGCATAATATAGATATAGTGGAGCCGAAACCCGATTAAAAAGATTTTCCTAAATACCCCTCATATCAAATCTCTCTCTCTCTCTCTCTCTCTCTCTATATATATATATATATATATATATATATATATATATATATATATATATATATATATATGCATATATGTTTGTATTTTTATGTGTTGCAAAAATCTCGTGTCATGTTTATTGTAGTAATACACTGGCTCTTAACGGCATTGAACAGTAAGTATACAAAATGGATGTTTAGCAATAGCAAGAAAGAAAGAAAGTACGAATTAAAGTCAGCAAATCTTGACTTTAAAAGCTGTAGCGTTTTTTTCTGTTTCGTTCGGCTTTTAGAAGCTCCAATCTGGCTCTTCCTGTCTTTTATGTACTCGCCATAAAGGAAGAGAAAGAGAAGGAGAGAAGAAGATGGAATGAAGCCGGATGTTCCATTTCTGACTTTGTCCAGCCACCATGTTCGGCTCGTGGGCGAGCTAGAAATAGGCGGCTCAAGTAAAGGGGCAAGTGACAAGACATTTCCGCGTGGGCCGATTAAGATTTTCGCTTAAGGATTCGGCCAAACCTTTACATTCTTAGATGTTCAGTTTTGCTTACAGATATTTATCTTCGTTTTTTAATCTTAAGGTAGTACATATGTATACTTGGGTTTATGACCACATGTATATCTGTCTGTTTCTTTGTTTTTTGTTTTATTTTCTCTCATTTTCTCTTTCCCTGTTTTCCCACATTCTCTCTCTCTTTCTTTATCTCTCTCTCTCCATATATATATATATATATATATATATATATATATATATATATACTGCCAGAAGTATATATACCAAAAGTTCATGATATTGACCATCTTAAAATTTATTTCTTTAATTAAGTTGACATTTACAGTGTCTGTTTCGTAGCATAATATCAATCACTTATATAATTTTATCAATACGTGAATCTATTTTACTTTTTACTCAGCAGAAGAAATAGCAACAATCAATCCATCAAAAGGAAATAAAGTGAGGTTGGAGATGATAAAAATCCGAAAATTATTTTTACATTACGCCATTTTGATTTATAGAAGAGGCCTAAGCCTGACAGATTTTCACGAGAATGAAACGCGGAATATTCTATGTAGCTTAATTGCCATTTATGTTTTCATGACTTAATATAAACTTGTATATATATATATATATATATATATATATATATATATATATATGCATATATATATAATTATTTTCCACAGCCGAACCATTTAATAATTATTATAGTAAATCATTATATATATATATATATATATATATATATATATATATATATATATATATATATATATATAATGATTTACTATAATAATTAGTAAATACCTACAGACACTAGTGTTTCATCCATTCGGGAATTATCAGTTCATGGTCTCATGATTGCTGACGGTCGTGAGATTCGAACCCGGCAACGAAGCCATCTCTGACTACATTAGCAAGGATCAAATCAACACGGTCACCGCCAACAGCGAGAAATATCTTTGAAATTAAAAAAAAATATTTTTAAATGTCTTACCGTCTGTCAAAGTGATCTAATGACTATAACATGATCTGCGTTTCTACATATATATGTATATTACAAGATTGCATAGTATTGTTTCAGCATTCGATTCAACCATACCTGAAATATATGACTAAAGCTACGTAGTACTATAAACATATTTTATATCAAGTAAACTTCGCAGAAAAGATTTTAATATATTTTATAAGTAAATAAATTTTACATTTTCCTAAGCAATAAATGTTATTATTTTTCAAAACTATATTCGGCTGAGTTCTATTCTATCCATACGCTAAAACCAATAGTTTTTTTTGTTGTTGTTGTTAACGTTTAAACGCACTTTATTATTGATTAAGGCAAATAAGTAAAATGTGGGAATTCCTACAATCGATTTTACCTACGAAATCGGCTTGATTATTTAACTACTTGTTAAATAGCGTATTTTATTACATTTTTTCCTGATTTACCCACTTACATATGAGATTTAAATTAGATCGTACACCCTTATGAAAACAGATTTTTTTTCTTGTAAAACGTATATCTATTATGTGATTATGTATTAGTTCTATTTGGTAACCCAGATGTATTTTAGTACTTTACGATATATATATATATATATATATATATATATATATATATATATATACACTTTTTGTTGTTTTTATAATTTTGTCATCAGTTTTTTCAAGCTGGGGATGGAACATCCTACCGGGTGCCAAACATTCGCCTGCTAACTCAGATATTCCAATCGAGAGATATTTTTTAAGATTTTGACTGTCCATTTAAGTCCAATTGTTTGCATCTCTCCTGCTGGATTGTAAGTTCAAGTGACTATTAAATAACATCAATAGCAATGTTTATCAACGCAAACAACTTGGGGTTTTAGTGCTAACTGCATTTGTATACTATCATCTCAGGTTTTGTCAGATTGATAAGTCGTGGACGATGAAATATGTACATATATATATATATATATATATATATATATATATGTAAGTAAATTTTTGGTACAGCAGAATGGAAGGAGAAATTTCAGAGGAAACATAATTAAATTAAAATACCAAAAAAAAAAACAAGAAATGGGCAGGTGAAATTAAAATTTTCCCTAAGGCCTTATCGTCTGACCCTCTAAGAGGAAACGTCAGAATGATAGATTAAAAACTAAGAAAACGAATGAGGGAAGAGGGGAACTTTGGTTACAGTTGGAAGAACAGTGGAGAAAAAAAAAAATCTCACTGTTCAGGTGGTTTTAAATCAATGAATATCTCCAACTGATGTCTAAGAATCTTTTGTCTACACAGGCTAGGTCGAGAGTTGTTAATAACTAACGCCTCAATGATATTGAGATGATAGTTCGACCTAGCACTGTATAAAATATATATATATATGTATATATAAAAATGTATACATATGTGTGTGTGTGTGTGTATTTGAAAATGTATATTTATGTGTATATATTTTAAGAAAATGTATCAGGACTGTTCATTGTATAAGCTCATTAAATGTTCACATCAAATAAAAGAGCATATATACGTAAATAATATGTAAATTTTGATGGAATTGTGTTTATATTTTGACTTGCCAAATTAAAAACAAATCGACTTTTCATAATTGTTTCACGGAGAAACAAACAACCAGGAATACGCATATACTTACCATGATTTTTCATGCAAAGATAAATAAATTGTTGAGACAACGCATATAAATCTGATCAAAAGTCCTTAAATTGGACAGAAATTTACATGTAAAATAATACGACAGTATTCTATACAATGTCTGATTGTATAATTGTAAGTATAGAGAATAGGCATAGATGGGGGGGCAGTGCTTAGGACGATACAAAAACAGGGTTACAGAAACAAAACAAAAACAAAAATAAATAGAACACAAGATCTAATTCTTGGATTTGGTGAGAATAGAAGGAGTTGATTTCTCCTCAAGAACTGTCATTCATGATACTCTTTCAAAAGGCTAACGAATACGATTGAATAACATAAGAGGAATTATACACCATAGATGATATAGTGTAAAATGTGTGATTTTTCCTAAGAGAAATATCGTGTTCAAGCATTAAGTGTCACATAACCGGTTGATCCGCGATAAAATATTAAACAATTCTTTTTGATTTATAATGTATGAATAATAATCAATTATTAATCGATTATGCTGCTCATCTATAGTGGAATATTTTGAAAGACTATTTGTTAATATAAACAATGCGCTTTCTTATATATGAAGCGATGATTGGATTTAATTGATAAATATTCGCGCATGTGCATTCAGAGTCACGAACATAGATTGATTGAATGTATCAACAAACTCTGCAAATACAACAGAGACGATCGCTAGAAACGAATGCCGTGGCAGGATTTTCCTGAAGTTTTTTTCAATCAATTATTCATGAGGACGTGCTTACAAATGTAATGTTAGCATATTTTAATTAGAAAGCGAAACGTAAACATATAAAGTAGATAATTCCAGTGAGATCTTTTTATTAACAAAAAACTATAAAACAAATCAAAATTCATAACATATGTTAAAGGCGTTCCAAAAGTAATCCCTCTTAATTTTGTTGCACCTGGATGTATCAGAGGGGATTGCAAATTGCATTGTTATGATAACTAAACTTATGCAGCATGACCGTACAGTTTCATTACCCTTTCGTAGATATTGACAGTGTGAAACTCTAAGAAAGTAATCTTTGTTGTGAAGGTGCACCAGAAGCAAAGATGCCTCATTTAATTCCTGGTTGAAGGTTATTAATAATGCTGAAACATAAATATTAAAGCAGAAATGATAGCTCGTTTAAATAGTATTACCCCGGCTTCGTAGCTGTCAAAAATTTTGAGCTAACAATAAATATGAACTTTTCTTTTGAAAAGACACTCGTATGAATGACAAAGTGCGATCATGGTTCATCGTTAGCAAATATGAGAATGGTAGTGACTATATATAAAATTAAATTATAAAGCACAAAAGGTCAATCGATTAGATAACAGCTGAGTAGAAGCAGTTAGTTATCGGTTTATCTGTTTTAGACCAAACTACCTTATCCGTATCACACATAACATGACACGAAAAAGAACTGATCTATACTCTTCACCCAATGCTAATAGTAATTTAAATAACCCCAATAACTATTCGGTTTAATCAGCTAAATAATCCCCATCATTCTGTTCCTCTACGAAAGACGAAAAATGTATGTTTTTACCTCAGCCTTTCGAAGTAACGTCTTCAAGTCCAACGTAAAAAATCCCTGATGAACCGCCCCCTTACGTAAGACACCTTATCAAATCTCCAATACTAACGATTTCTACGATAATGTCCCATTGATTACTGTACACGCAATAAGCATTATCCCCGAGTGGCTTCCGGGCCTTGATAAGTGGTGACTTCCATGTAAAAAAAAAATTAAAACTGCTTATTCCACTATGCCTAATATAGCCCAAATAGTAATAACATCTCCTAATAAGAAAATTAGAATTGCACAATCTAGCCCTACCCCGGTACACTCACTACTAATTGTAATTGCTAAAACAAATTGAACTGTTAATTAGATAAAAATTGCATACACAAGGATGTAATAAATGCTTGTACAGTAAACGAATCACATCAAAATACTCTCCCTATTGTTCCTAATAATTTTACCCTTAGTTAAACTGTTCCCAAGCAAACTCTCAAAACTCATTTTTAACCCCTTCTCAAATTATTTCTCCCGTCATTGTTGACATTAATAGTAACTATGTTAACCACCCGATAAATTCTCCGAGTAAATTGCTGACTTCTCCTACAGCCACTATCCAAGCCCGAAATATCCACACCCACACTAATTCTTGCAGCCTTTCGTTACCTAATTCAATAGTAGTAATCATACAATTAACATTCAACGGGCACTCCCTGAAATCAATATACACATTAGCTAAACCTCCACGCTATTTAAACTTGGAATTTCAAATTATGCCCATTAATTTAACGAAGATAACATTGATAACAATAAAGGTGCAGCACTTTCTACATTAAATCTTGGGTCTAAAAACATAAGCCTCTTCATTGAATGGTCAATACTCAAAAAGTCTAAGTGCTACACTCCAGGCACTAAGTATTGCAAACTTTGTATATCTAAGGCTGTAAACATTATCCCCTTATCTAAAAGTTTTAACATTCTTTATTCTAAAATCGAATTAATTTAAAACTGCAGACATATGAAAAATACAAATATAGCCAATTCGAAATTACATGACTATTTCCAACACCAATTTACTTCACCTTCGACTCATTAGCTGATAATTCTTATATCACCCTAACCTGCAATTTCCCTTTTACCTATAACCTCTATTTCTTTTTTTATTTACCATTCTTTAAATACTTTTATCCCCTGCTTCGTTAATCCGTTTTTTGACCATTACGTCATTTAGACAATAATAATTTAGCTCCGATCCCCTTTATATTCTTCTAATGCATCCAGTTTTTGCATTTTTTCTCTCTCTTCGTCTTTTTATTTAATACCACTTTATTATTTTACCACCCAATTCTAACAAAACTTCCTCATTTGTTTTTCTCTTATATTTCGTTATTCCTTATCTTTTTTTAGTACCTTAACCCTTAAGGTCGTTATATCGTGTTTTAGCAAATTTAAGGGAAGGTAGACGTCCAAAAGAAAGGCCACAGTTCGGGAATTAATAAAATTCACACCAGAAGATTTCTCGGTTGCTTATTAATATTATATATATATTTCAGCCCGGCGTTGCCCGGGTGTTTGGAGGTGTATGCTGAGCAAAAAAAAAAAAAAAGAGTAATTTTTTTTTTAATTTGACCCCTATTATGACCCCTTAAAATTTATAGTTTCGGGCTCAAATCACTTTATTAAGTTAGATCCAGGTTCAAGGAACCTATATCTAAAATTTCAAGTGTATAGACCCAAAATTGTCGGAGGAGTTTGGTAGAGTTCTTAAAGGTCAAATCGTTGAAATTTGACCCCTTAACAGCCAAATTTCTGGCTGACCCCCGTCACATCGATTTTCCCAAATCTCAGTACCCGGTATTTAAAATTTCGAGTCTATAAACTAAAAATTGACAGAGTTATTGCGTAGGGAAATGTACACAGACAGACAGACAGACAGACACGTTAACTTTTATAGATATTTAGATATATATATATCATATTATATATATATTATATAATGTATAAATGTATGTATATATGCATATATATATATATTAATATCTAATATATATATATTAATATCTAATATACATATATATATATATATATATGTATGTGTGTGTGTGCGTGTGTATATATATAATACACATATATACATATGTTAAGATAATTACTGGCAATATTTTTAAGCACCCCTGAATGTTTTGTTCTTTTTAATATGTGTACAAAATTTTATGAGGAAGTTATATCATTGTTACATATTTCTAGGTACAAAAAGATACGATTGGGCCTCTTTGTCCTGTTAAAAAGATGTGCTAATGACAAGTGAAAATGAATTAAGAAAAGAAAATATTATTTAGGATTCAATATATTAGTAACAGAAACTAAATAAAATAGCATTATTTGTTAACATGACATTCAGATTTATCTTATACAGGTGACCCCCCCAAAAAAGGGCGCATACTCTAATTAAGCCCCATTTCTTAGTGTTTTGTCCGAATGAAATGAAACTTTGGTTATTACTAGTTTATTATATTCAAAACATCACACCAAAACACTAGGGTATTTTGCCTTTTTGTCTACGTTCTACAGCATATGTTCTAGATGGTCTCCATTTAGCTCCCTGCATTTCTTGAAGCGCAGCACGAAGTTGTCCATAACGTTCTTCAGACCGAATTGGTAATGGCTCTAATCTCCTCCCTGAGGGCTTTCTTGAGTTCCGTGATGGTTCTGGATTTCTCTGCGTTGACTCTGTCCTTAAGATAGCCCCAAAGAAAAAATCTAATGGGCTAAGGTCCGGGCTATGGGGTGGCCACTCAAAATCAGTCTTGAGACTGACCGGCCTCCGAAGTTCTCTTTGAGCTTTGAGGTGTGAGAACTTGCTCCGTCCTGCTAGAACCAGAACTTGTTCGTGAGCGGCGGGTAGATGGTCTGGAGCTCACTCTTGAAGGTTTTGAGGACCTCCACATACCGCTTCTTGGTGACTGCCACTGCTGCGCCAGATTATTCGATGAATATTGGCCAGATGATGCCTCTGGCCGAGATTGCAGCCCACACCGTGCACTTAGGAGAGTGCAGGGGCTTGGTGGCTACTTCATTGCGTCTGGAGGACCCCCAGAAGACATTTGTCTTGGAGTTCGCCTTTCCATCAAGATGGAAGTGGGCTTCATCTGAGGTCCAAAGGAGATTAAGGAAACTTTGTGTCTCCTCGATATTCTCGAGCATCTTGACTGCCATAGCCCTCCTCTGCGTCTTGTCTGAGGCTGTAAGGGTCTGCAGCGTCTGTATTATGTATGGGTAAGCCCTGATATCGTTCACCAGCACTCTCCTGCAAGTCTTACAGGACATACCGAGAGACTGAATTCGCTTACGCACAGAGCGTTTCGGACTCTGCTGGAGAGACTCTCTCACTCTTTCGACCAGCCCAGCTGTTCGCTTCTTGGGACGCCCCGAGTGGCTTGGACAGTCCTCTCTGGCAGCGTGAAGGTTCTCCACGGTCCCATACTTCTTTAAATGGTTCAACCAGTTTATGATTCTGCTTTTGGATGGAGCCTTTTCACATTCGAACTGACGCATGAAAATGTCCTGGGTTTTCTTAAACGACCCTGTCTTGTAGTAAAATTTAACACAGCGCATTCTTTGTCCCAGCTTCCACTGGGGTCTTCATGTACTCACGGTCGTTGATTCTGCCATGTCCTGTAAAATAAGGGCACTCCGTGAATAAATAATAGAGATATCACATAAAGTGTAAACGGGGCCCGTTTTTGAGGTCACCCTGTAGTCCTTCCAAAATAAACGGTTCAAGGAAAAATATGTATCTTAATAAATACAGAAATGCGGTGTTATAAGTTGCCCCGCAAAAGAGAATGCTTGTTATAACTTTATACATAAAATATAAATATTACATGCGATAATCGTTTTTTTTCTAAATGCTTTTATCAAAAACACATTGATAAGATAGTTTTAATTCAATTTTGAGATTATATATTCTGGTTATATTTTTTTCATTACATTTCTAATTAATTTTTTAAAAGGAGTTATAAACATTTTTATTAACTTTGAATCTCACAAAAAACGAAAATCCACTGTTGTTCATTAATGATGAATTATCAATTAAATATATTTTCTGGTTAATAGAATATTTTTATGTACATATGTTTGTATCCTAAACTCTGAATTGTGTTAATATTTGGTAACCACATATCAAGAGAAACTCTGCAATAAGAAATTGTCGGTTGAAAGATAAAGAACGCTGTGGACGTACGAAAATGTATCAATATAATGAACTATTTTGGATTACGCATGGGTCAGTATATCACTTGTATTTGTTTGTATTAGACTTGAAAACTAATCTGCAAGAATGCAGTTTTCTTATAATACAAGGGTTGTTTCAAATATTATGGCTCCTTTTTGTAATAAAAATAAATTGGGAATAATGAAGACAGTTTTGGAATTCATTGAGATGTGTATTATTTATCAATTTTTAATTTATTGCGGATATTATCCTCATTTTTTCTTAAATGTTTCACGACGTTTCGGCCAACTATTCCTCTAGCCTTCGTCAGGTGGGAACCACGACGGATAAGAACTCTGAATCGCCTGACTGCATTCACTGCAATTACTCTCTTCCGTAGTTGTTGTCGTCGCACCACGTTTTGGCCAAGTAAACCTCTGTCCGACTTTGGGTAGGATTGAAACCACTATCTTAAGATAATTTTCACCTGGAACCGTAGAGATTCAACGTCTCTATCAACTGCGCCACAGCTACGGAAGGTAGTAATTGCAGTGAATGCAGTCAGGAGATCCAGATTTCCTGTCCGTCGCGGTTAGCACCTGACGAAGGCCAGAGGAATAGTTTGCCGAAACATCGTGAAGCAACTAAGAAAAGATGAGGATAATTGTCCGCAATAAATAAAATAATAATGAAGACAGTTGTTGTACCATTAAAACAAGCGATAAGTTTTGCTCCAGAATTTAATCTTCTACAGTGCCACCACACTTCGCTATTAACTTTTACCAGCAATTGGTTGGTGGCTGCATATAAGCGTCTGGAACGCACTTTATCACTGACATCTCAGTATCCACCTTGAAATCGACGAATATATCTCATTTATGTGCTGACATATACTGCATTTTCTTCGTGAACATTCAACAAGCGCCGGAGAATATTGATCGGTACAATTTTTTCCTTGTTGAGATAAATTCAATGATGCACCTCTGCATCTGACGCACGTTCATGAAAGGTGTTGCGTTTTTACACGCTCACACCATCAATATCTGCAACAGAAAGATAAGACTTTCAGATTATAATGATATTAGTTCGGTTTTCATAACAATATGCGTTGAAATTCCATCTGGCCCATTCTAGTGAAATAAAAATAGAGAACATTACTTTTGAAACGTTCTTAATACGTTCGATATGTAGGAAAAAAATGAAGGATTTAGTGGTGAGAAGACAAGTTATTGTTGTGGATTCTTTCAAGGAGAAACAAACGGATTTGAGATCAGTTGGATTAATATGTATTTAATGATAATTCATAACAGAGGTAGTTTAATATATTCTACGATATGTACGCAGAAATTAAACAATTAAAATATGTACTCAGAAATTAAACAATTAAAATAAAAGAATACATTAAAACTGCGATTAATGATACGTGAACTTAGAATCATTCTTTAATCTGTTTTAAATTTTATTTGATTATTTTATATTCTGTTATTTTTAAGATTGAGTGTGTCTACTGTTTATGGAAAGGGGATTTGGTCATGCGCATAAATAATCAGACAAATAGAAAACGGAAGTGAAACAGAAGGATTTATACACAGCTGTTTTGCGTTTAATTGTACTGTTTGTTTGCTATAGTGAGTAAATAATTTGCACAAGTTTTGGAGAAATTAAATTGTGGATTAAAAAAAATAGTAACGTCATCGTATGTATTAAAGTAGCATATTTTTTAGTTTGACTTTACGAAAGTTTATTGTATGCTACTATATAGAACATGTTGGGCAGATATGTTTTTATATCCGCCTGTATATTTTTTGCATTTATTGTAATGAGGGCTTGTACTGATTCGGATGTCGAGATAGATTTTTCTTGGAAGAATAAAGAATATTACTGAAAAATTCGAATGGAGTTTGTTGGGATATGAATATAAAAGAGGTACCTAAAAATGATATTGAACTTTTGGTCAAATCGTGTTTTTTTTCATTTTGTGTGAAGTTTTCTACGTATAGAAGATTTGGATCTTCTAGTAAGCTTAGCATAAATAAAAGCAAATGATTTTTAGCAAAGCTTGTGAGTTGTTGCTAAAACATTATACAATCAATGTAAAGAAAATTTCAAAATCGTGTTAGAATTGACAATGGATTTTGTGAGGGTTTTAATATTAATCACTTGAAGCATTGACAAATGGATTCCGCACGGCTTGTCAAGAAAGGAATCTGTATGCTGGAGATTTATTAGCATTTTGTAAAGTTAAGGGGATGAAGAAATTCTATGGAAAGTAAAATCTGAGTAGGAATGTTACTAAAACAAAGTATTATTTGTAATGTTTGAAGGCTCACAAAAACTGAAAACTTCTCTGCTTTATTCGTGAAAATAGTCACAAGCAATTCAAAATTTTGTTATACCTGTAAGGATTCTGCCATTATTAACTGCCATAGCGTTGCCACAGTCAAAGAGAGATCAATTCTACCAGGTGTGATAATGTATGGAAGGGTTAAGAACATGGCGATAACTGATGTAAGAATGGTAAAATGGATGTGCAATGTGAGTCCCAAAGACGAATGTAGTTCTAAGGATCAAAGAAAGATTAAATCTGGACAATTTCAGTAGATGTCTGTGGAAGAGTAGACTTCGAGGGTATGGGCGCGTTTTCAAATATATGAAATTACTTGGCGAAGAAGATATAGAAAAGCTGAGGTCCAGTTTACAGGTTAAGAAAGCAATACAATAACACTGCGGTGAGTAAGGATAAATAGTCTTGCTAGAGATATGGTTACTTTTGAAATCAATTTTGTAAAAGCCGTCCGACGTATGCTGGCAGGTAAAAGGGAAGTTGTACATATGATGATAATAATGATCATAATAATTATTATGGCGACGGCGATGACGATGATTCTTATGATTATGTGGATGATGTTTCTGATGATGTTGATGATGATGTTGGTAATGCTGATGCTGCTATTGCTGATGTAAGAATGGAAAAAATATGTTAGTAATGGACTATGATATGAGATGCGTGATATACACTAAAAATCGCTTCACAGTATTGACGTATTAAAAGAGTCGGTGGGGAAAAATCAATATAATTTCTTTTGTTCTCGCTTGACAAACAAGACGGGCATGTTTATAAAGTAAATATGTAAGCTACCCCTCAACGTAGGGCATTTTTGTTTTAAACAGGCCTGGTAATGTTAAAAGCCGATTTCACCAGTAAAACAGTTATCGATACATTCTACGAAGTAAATGAAATCAAAATTTTTATATCACGCATTTGTAGTAGCAAGGATGCTGTATTTATGTACCAGCAGCTATATATTCGAGCTAATGTCAAGCGACGATCTTCCTTAACACAATGCTCAACCCACAAATATGGACGACGTAAGAATTATACATAACGTATATATATATATATATGTGTGTGTGTGTGTGTGTGTGTGTGTGTGTGTGTGTGTGTGTGCGTGTGCGTGTGTGTGTAGTGAATTTTCTATTATTGTGAGAATGTTTGTCTGACCAGTCAGCCGTTCAATAATCTTTCTACCAAAATCGACGCTTGATTGAACAGCGATTGGTTAAGATTGGAATAAACAGGAATCGATGAGAACATTGAGAAGGAAATCTTTTGTGAAATATTTGCTATGTTTTTATTTCTCTTCCTTTTAAGAATGTGAGAAAATCGATTTGCAATTCCAGAGTGTGTTCGAATACAGAAAGGAAATAAAAAGCTTAATATAAAAAAAATGGAGAAAGACGAAGTTAAAAAACCCGAAAGACTGAAAGAAAAAAGCACATGACTATACCTCAACTATTATATAAAAGAAACTTTGTATTGTGTGTGTCAGTTCGTTTCCTGTAGACTCCGGGACGGCTGGGTCTACTTTACTGAAATTTCAAACAAATGTACTTTATGTATCTGACAGTATTCTTAGATAGGATTTTTGTTAGAATATGTCGATCAAGGTCAATAATCGAAAAAATAACCTATTCCTTCTTTCATCGAATAATTTCGATTATTGATTATCGATACTAATCGAAGACATTCCGATACAAAATCTATATAAGGAAACTGCCAGGCACATAAAGTACCTTTCTATTAAATTTCATAAAAATAGGCCTAGCCGTTTTCGAGTCTATAGGGAACGAATAAATAGACACAAACAAACATACCAACAGACAAAGTTTCTTTTTTGGGAAGTGATATACAAATTATCATTAGCGTCTGAAGCGATGCTCTTTATATAAACAAAGCCAGCTTAGGTATTTAGACAATGTCAAAAAATTGTTAATTCACTGCCCGAATAGCAGCAGCAGCAGCAGTTAGAAGCCCCGACTTTCGTTTGGGCGATCGGGTTTCGATCCTGGCTTGACGTAGTTGTTTGTCTAGCCGCACAGATGAGCTGTGAAACAGTGAAACAGTACTGTATATTGATGACTATATATACATATATATATATATAATTGTTGTATACTTTGGTTTTCTATGTATATACATTGATACCCACATGATTATTAAAAAGTGCTTTATAGAGAACAGAGCTTGGGTAATGTCTGTTTATTATACAAACATTATTGGTTACATATGTGCATACATGTTTCAGCGGAATCTAAATTCAAAGAGACAATTTTATCAGACTAAAAGGAGCGATATTGAAACGAGAATCAAGATTACATTCGATTTTTATAAGATATTTGGGTGTGGTATATACTTTGTGAATGTGACTAGTAGCGGTTTTGGAGGGAAGTGTGGTGAAAGAAGGGAGTAGAGGTGGGGTGGGGGGTAAAGAGGAGGAGGAGGAGGAGGAGAGTACGATCCCGTGTTGTCAAATTGTCGCAGCCGGGAAATATTGGTATTATTTCAACTTGACGGTTGTTTATTGGCCTAAGTTTTCGCTCTGATTTAAATAAAAATGGTATACTGTGAGATATTTTTTAGTCTACTGTGGTGTCTGAAGTAATTTCAGCGGCAAAAGTTTTCATATTTATATATAAATTTAATTTATCTAATTGCTATTCTTTTAGTTGCGTTGTTTATCTTTTCCTCAGTACTTGAATAAATATATATTTTATAGGTTTATATGCTTCGTTATATAAGTAGATTTTCCGAACCATACAAACAGTTGCATAATAGCAGATATGTTTCTATATTCGTGGAGTATTCCGTTCCCAAAACGCTCTTGTTAGAGTATTTAGTTATTGTTTGGCATCTATTATGTGTTTATTTTTCCTGATGTTACGCTGCTTTACGATAATGCTTCTCGTAGGTATATATCTACATTCTAATTGCAAGCGTGATAGGTCCATAGATTATTTTAGCTACTCGAACGACAAGAAAAAAATTTATTTTATATGAACACTGAAAAAAATATCAGAGGGAAAAACACAAAAAGAAAAATTAACTATCTCTCTTTTTTGTGTGTGGGGGCGTAACTATTGTAAATTGTTATATATATATATATATATATATATATATATATATATATATATATATATATATATATATATATATATATATATATCACTTGGAGTTTTTAGGCTTTAAGCATTGAAACCGCATTAAAAATGGGGAAAATATTTTTTGTGAATTCCTTCGCAAACAAAAGTTTGTTGTGTGAACACTGGAGTGTTTTAAAATTCGATTCTCCCTCATGAATTTTCGAAACCCCGTCGCCAGTTTGTTTGTGGATTAATGTTGAAAGAAGAACGGGAAGGCGTGATAAAAGTTAAATAAAATGTATATTAAAAGAAAATATCTAAACTACTAAACAGCAAAAACTGATTACCGGAAGTCACGTCAAGAATAGTCCATCGTCGGAATCTATAAGAGTGCCATTGCAACATATATTTTGTTATTTTTTGAGATATTCGATTTTCTCATCTGTTTTATGAGTTGAAGTCATTGTTTTACTTGATAGCAATTAACATTTGATTGATTCGTTAATTTGACAACCTATGGATACGTTTTAATTATCTTACGCCCAAACCGAAGATGTATTGTATACATTACAATCTCTAAAGAGAAAAAAAAATTTTTAAGTCTTATTTTCTCCAATTAATTTTATAACAAGCAACATGAAAGATCACATGAACGTTTCGTATTAACATAGTGAAAGTGACGGAATTTACAGGACTCAGGACCAGCAAGACAAATGTTTAGTCCATGAACTTCTAATTTTTGTTAAAATGTATATCTGTATAAGTTGTACACAATAAATATTTGTGAGACACTTGCTCTTCATGATTTCGTTGTTCCAGTCATTGCGGCAGCACTTATAACTTGCGCCTTATATCATCTCTTAAGATATTTTGCAAAAGCATTGATTTATTCAAATGTCAACTGGCAAATCTGACCTTTTCCACAGATATTATTCTTGTTTCCTTCTTTGTTCTTTGGCATAATTAGGACTATGCTTATTTTCTCGTGTTGGAAGAAGAACCTTCACGAAATTATGAAAAATATATTGTAATCGGTTTCTCTCAGTCAGTCAAACGATTTAGTTGCACTGTGAGAAGAAAGCCACAGCTATGAATAATTTAACAGGCATGTCTTTAATATTGGGTAAGCAGTTAAACGAATTAAGTATCTATGCGTAACATTGTGCGGACAGCTATGTGTAAATACCGAGCACTGAGCGAAATGAAAAAGAAGACTTTAAAAAGGAGAGCGCCTATTCGAGAAAACGATCACGTTAGAGACGAGAGCACGTTCGCCAAGAAGATCACGCGGGAGACATCCCAGCCTTAACGATAAGTCACGCTGGCGAGAGAATAAAAAATAAATGTCGTAGTATAACGATGTTTTTTTCTATTCTTTGTATAATTCTCGACTGCGGCTACGACGTCAAACATGCAGCTTAAGATTAACAGTACATATAATTATTGTAAACTTGCACTAAATATTGATATTGGCGTGTAAAAGTCAATTATTAAATAAAGAGAACAAGAATATGAACGAAAAAGATTAAATAGCACAATATACCTCTCATCTTTAATCGCTTATTTAGTTATGAAGTCATTGTCAACTATAAAAACATCAATGGCATTTGTTATAGCATATTTCGACATTGTGAAATATGGCGGAAGATATATCAATAAGAGAAATTAGTTAGATTATACTAATTAGATTTCTGTTAAATTAGAAAACAATAAAATGTAATTTAACAATGAGAGACTTTCCCGGGATTGAACTCAAATTATATTAATCATAAATAAAAGCAATAGAAGTTGATTATTAAATGGGACAGCCCATCAAGAACGTTTTTGCATTGTGCGTGAAGACTATATTGTAGTCAGCTGAAAAGCAACCCAGCGGAACAGAGGCGAACAGCTATAGGAAAGAAATTTTCTCCATGGAATTTGCATTTGGATTTAGGCACAAGTCGGGTTAATTGTTGATAGTGGTTGTAGCTAGATGAGTGATTTTTGTGAACATTTGGCGGGCGACAATAGAGTGAGGCGCGTACGAGATTGTGTCATGAAATATACGATAGAACAGAGACAAGCTTTAATAAGAATTTTAAAAATATTAAATTGTCTAAAAGATGTTTGAATTATTGAGAGCTTCAAACTAAAGACTGACTACAGACGGTAAACTTGGTAAATAAAATAGCATTCAAAGAGTAGTGTCTAATCCCCACGACGAATAGTAATTTTTCTGATAATTGAATTATTAGTCAAACAAGATAACGGTTCATGATAACGCAAATATGAACATTGGTATAGATCGACAGAGAACTGTTCCTTGCTTGGAATTCTTTGCATAAACGTTCGTCAAACAACTTAGACGTTAATTAGTTAGAATTTTCAGAGGTACTAACTCTCAAGAAAGAGGTTTAGCGCACACACAATAAGATTTAGTTCATACATATTGTATCGGGGTATTGTAGATAAAGTGATCGACTGCTTTGTTATAACTGCCTTCTCCCTTGAGTGTACCTTGCAGAGGAGTCATGTCGAAATAACATTCGAACTATTCCTGATCACAACAAGGAGTGATGCAATGCAAATTTTCTTAGTCACCAATCAGATACAAGACTCGTAAAGTAAGGGAAAGTAAAAATGATTCTGTGACCACAACTTGTGTCATTGAACTTAAGTCCAGCTCTTTCAAATTACGTTCAAAGCCAGCGATAGATATGCAGAAACGTAGATTCAGAAATTTTACGAATGAAGCGAATAAGCAATTCGAGAAGTTGACTAGTGAAACAAAACCTATAACCTGAAGTAACTTTAAGTCTTTGTGACCAAAATGTTCAGAAAGCAACGATAAATGCAGAAAGGTAATACACTTTAATGTTACACACGGGACCCACACGTTGTAGCAGAGTTCGTCGCAAAGTAACATAAGACAAGTAATAACTCGACTCCTTTTTTTGTAACAACACTTATTTCCTCATTCTCCCGTCACGCATGACTTCTCGTTACGGGCGTGACGTCACCAATGTCTTTAACGTGATCGTCTTCTCTAACGTGATCCCGCTCCTTTTATAGTCTCTTTCTTAACAGTTACGTCATTTTGCATTTCGTATGCATTTGCTCTTTTACACGCTTTTGAGTTTCCCAAATCGTTTTTCCCCCCAAATCGCACTGTTTCTTACAATTCTGTCCACAAGTATGCCTTTCAATTATTTAATCCAATGAAAGAGGTTCAATAAGTAGCGGTTATAGGATGAAAAAAATACATACATACATATATGTATATATATATATATATATAATGATTGACAAAGTGTCTGAATACTAACCTAACCCAACCTAAATTATGTGGAAAGTGGTGTACCTGGTATATATAAGGATATTTATTAATATTGCGAGAAGACCTATGATTCCAACTTTTGAAGGGAGCTAGAATTCAAGGAACTGCTGAAGATCATCCCGAAGAAATAAATAATATATATTTTAACGGTAACTTCGTCTAGTTAATATTCAACGGGTCAATTTTAAGATTTATAGGAATCCTATTTAGAGATTAACCTGGTTGGATTTTGAAAAAGAGCTGAAATAGAAAAGGACTAAAATAAAAATAGTGCAATAAACGCGGTATGTATTTGTTAAATGTAAAGACGGCGCTGATGTTTCCATGTTTATGCAAATCGGAAATTCGATGGACGTAGATTGTGTAAGTATTGAAATTGTGTAGAAAACGAAATCGAAGAACTAAAGGAATACACACAACAAAGTACAGGGGATTTTTTCTTTCTATTTAGCCTATGTAAACTATACGGTGAATGGTTCAAAACAGGAACGTAATTATTAAGAGAAAAAACTATAACGACTATAGATATGTAGAAACGTCTGCATAAAGTCTGAATGTTTATTTAATGCCGATTTAAAGATGGATATGCTCGTCAGCATCACACATCCTCTGGCAGATGGTTACGTGCAGTAGATACATGGATACAGAAGGTTTCTATAAAAGACTTACACTCGGTCATGTCTGGCAAACGAGAGTTGTTTACAGCTGCAAATAACAGTAGGGTTTCTTAGAAATTTCGTACGTAATGCCGAGTTCGATCCCATACACCCGAAGAAGTTCAAATCCTCAAGCAAAACATTGTAAGGATAACACCTAAGATGAGGAAAGTAGTTGGAATAATACAAATAAAATCCAATTAATTATTCTTTATCTCAAATATTCGAAAGCAAAATAACAAAAAAAGAATTTCCAAATCGTATATTCATTCAACCAAGATGTTCATCAGAAGGAAGAATAAGTAAATACATTGAATATTCCAAATAACGTCAAACATGTTTGCTATACTAATAATTGTAAATACACTAAGGATAGTTTTGTAACCGTATGAAGGTAACCTTTGACGACATAGGGGTTGGAAGCCATTCCACATAAAGCATGTGCTATATATCAATACATGGTATATACCAACATATGGTATATAACAACGAGAGAATAACGGAAATAGCACAGGTAACAATAGAAATATCACATTATGAACACTAGCAACCAAGAAAGATATGTAAGAAAAATCCTAGTAAGTTGAAAAAGTCCTTTAAAAAACGCAAAGACACCAAGCTTGGCGTGTTGTATTTGGTATTGTTATTAAGTGATTTGCAGATAAACAGATCAAGAACGCATATTCCCTTCTATATCTTCATCAGAATGGCACAAAGAGTAATAAAATATTGGGAGGGATTATATATTCCGTTTACATAGAGCGTTGCGGTAGTTCCGATATGATTCTGCGTCAATCGGTCGGTCTTTAACGCTAAAGTAGTTTTTTCTGGCCCATGATGCTTGTATGTAAAATAGTAGTTGCATAAACTCGATTATTTCCAATAATATATTAGCATTTCTATATTATCCACACACTTGTCAGTCAGTTGATGCGTTTGTCATTGTGCCACACGTAGATTTTAATAGCATTTCTTATTTCGTTCTAAACAAAACATGGCGCCACTTTATGTTAAGAGAAAAAGGAAACGAAAGATGATTAACGTATACAGATGATTCTTATTGAACTAAGTCTTCAACACACCAAGGCTGAACAACAAAACTATAAGCAGAAAGAGAGTTTAATAGATTAATCCTTTTGTATCAGTAATACTAGAATAAGATGATTATTATAATAATGTAACAAGATGCATGAACAGCGAACTAATGCAGGCAACTACATCAACAAATTATACGAGCTGGAACAAAGGAAGCAGAAATAAATTAAATGATTCTTCCTTTCCACAGGTTGTCACACGTAAATCTAAAACAACAGGTTTAGATTCATTTTAGCATTTGTATCAAACAATCAGCTCATGTTGTATCGTTAGACACGTAGAATAAAAATACTGAATCTATTTGATATGTTTATCTTCAAATGATTTGAATTTGCGTGAGTTGATGCTTAACGTGTTCATCGTTTATTTTCAGTTTTAGGTTTATTGTTTCGATTGTAATTGTGTTTTATATTATGCTTCGTTTGTATTGTAATTAAATCTATCAACCATACGGAAACCATTCAGGTACATTCTTAAAACAAAGGAAATTGATGTAGTCTACTGGAGAAGTTTATTACCAAGCAACAAATTTCGTTTGGAATGAACAATTTATCATCAATTTATTTTTAATATCTTACGCTGACGCCGTTTATGCTATCTTTTGAAGCTGCTTATTTAGAATTACGCTTATTTAAAAAGAAAACAAAATGCCTAAAAAGTATTTATTATGTACGTACTCTTCATGAAATAAAAATGGCATATTCCAAAAATTAAGTAAATTGATAAAGGAGTTTTTTATAAGAAATACGATTTTCGTGATGGAAATGTAAAATGTATCAATCATAACACTAATTTTCATGTCGATAGTTCAAATTGTCTTTCCTTTATTTACGCTGGATCAAAAACCATGGCCAGCAAAAACATTCTTCCCCAGAACTGCTAGATTTTGGAATTCCCTTCTGGATCCATGCTTCCCCAACTGTACTAACATCAAGTCTTAGAAGTTTTTCTAACCTTAAACACAATATATAGGACTTATATATTTTTTATATTTTTTACCGTTTGTTTAGAAAACTATTTAGTCAGTAAGTCATTTAACCACCTGCCATCGCTGCATCAATTTACTCTCTTGAATGTGCACGAGTCCTAATTTTATTTCAGGGATCACACACACACACACACACACACACACACACACACACACACACACACACATATATATATATATATATTAAGAACAAAAATGTTTAATAAAATTATGTACTTATAAAAATCGTTTCAAATATATATATATATATATATATATATATATCAGTGAAAATGTCTGTCTGTCTGTCTGCGTGTGTGGCTGTGTACATTTCCCTACCAAGTAACTTTGTCATTTTTAAGTCTAGAGACTTGAGATTTGACATATGGGGAAATTTATATGGAATATTTGGAAAAATCTTTTTAATTAGTTTTCGGCCAGAAATGTGGCTGTCAAGGGGTCTAAGTTCGACGATTTGACCTTTTAAAACTCTACCAAACTCCTCTGCTAATTTTGTGTCTAAACACTTGAAATTTTAAATGTAGGTTACATGGACATGGATCTAACTTTTTCATTTTATTAGAGCGCCAAAAAATAAATGTCAAGAAGTTAAAATAGTGGTCAAAGTTTTAAAAATATATCTCTGCGGCATCTACTAAATTACTAAGCCAATTTCTGGTCAAAACATTTGAAATTTTACATAAAGGGTATTCAGAGATAGGGCAAGCTTTTTAATCGGTTCAGGTCGAAAATTTGAGCTGCCAAATGTTCAAAAGATTTGACTTTTGAGGTGTCTATCAAACTACTCAGCCAATTCTGGGCCTATATATTTAAAATTTATACATAAACGGTATTCAGGCATGCGGCAACCATTTTAATCAGTTTTGCGGCGGTTATATGCTGCCAAAAAGGTCAAAGTTGAAAGAGTTTACATTTGCAGATTCTACTAAATTTCTCCTCAGATTCTGGGTCTAAACACTTGAAATTTTAAATGTAGGTAACTTGGACATAGGTATAAAACTTTATTTTGATTTTAGACCAAAATAATAAATGTTAAGGAGTGTAAATTGGGGCCCAAGTTATAAAAAACAAACCTCTGCGGTCTCTACGAAATTTCTCAGACAATTTTTGGTCTAAACATTTGAAATCTTACGTAGAGTGTATTCACACGTAGGACAAGTTATGAACAGTACATAGAGCACGAACCAAGCCGGGCTGAACTGCTAGTATATATATATATATATATATATATATATATATATATATATATATATATGTATATATACTTACATTTTCACCCTAAACAAGGCATAGTGCTACTTTGATGTCGAGGGCTATTATCAGGGACATAAGTTGCAGGGATACTATGTAGGAAGTTTAGCAGCAAGATGTCTGCTTACATTACACTTGAACTTCTGCATGACAGTACAGTTGGGGAAGCGAGAACCTGGAAAGGAATTCCAACGTCTAGCAGTTTTGGGGAAAAAATTTTAAAGTAGAAAGCTTTCTCGTATCACGGGTTCTCTACTTTGTAGGATGGGGCTTTGCTGCTTGTCGGGTTTGTCGGGGTTATTTATGTCGAAGGGATACAAGGGTGTGTAGTTCGTCAGGGCATCCACTATTAAAATAGTTGAAGAACAGGCAGAGGGATGCAACGTTTCGTCGATTGGGCAGAGTTTGAAGCTTACATGACAGTTCAGAACCTATCAGGTTACGACTCTCTTTTCAACCCTGTCCAGGAATGAGAGACTAGTAGCAGATGCACTAATCAAAATCTGACAACAATACTCTATATATGGGCGAATGGTTCCTTGTAGACGCACAGAATAGTTTCAGACGTAAGTAGCTTTCTAGCACGGTAGAAAGAGCCCACCTTACTCGCAACAACCTTGGCAATGCCATCGATTTATCTGTTCCAACTCAAGTTCCCTGGAGTTAAAACAAAGTACTTTCAGGTAATATATCTTTAGCCATAGCTATTAGAGGTTGAGAAGGTTTATTGTAATTATTAAAGGAAACGAGCTTAGTCTTGGTTGCATTGAACGTTACTATCCATGTTTTCCTCATTACATTACATACTGGAGATCTTCCTCTAGGTTTTCCGCCATTGGCTTGGATATGTCTTCATTCGTTTCCCCCTCGGTCCTGTTATAGACCGTGGTGTCGTCAGCAAATATGCCCACTTTAAGGACAATTTTATCATGGAGGTCATTAATGAATATCAGGAATAATAAAGGTACAACGATCGACCCCTGAGATACACCCACATTTATATCATATTGTTTTGACGTACGACCATCGAGGACAACCTGGATTCTTATCTTATTTAAGAAGGGTTTTATCAAGTTTAAGTATTTATCTAGTAATACTATATGATCTGATTTTCATGAAACCGGCGTACCATACCCTGTCAAATGCTTTAAATATCGCTAGGGCTATTGGCCTCCTCTTCCTTATCCAGTACATGGTATAAACGTTCAGGGATTACAGTTAGGATATCCGCAGTAGAATGGGTAGAAGTAGAATATTAATGGTTGGACAGTACTAAGCAACTGTGAAGTGGTGGACTAGAGCTTAATTAATTATACAGTAGAACCCCAGTATACGGCATTAAAAATTAAAATCAAAATACAGTACAGTATATAATATATATATATATATATATATATATATATATAATCAAATAACATTATAAATAACACCCTTGGGAGGGGAAAATACTGTAACAAGGGGTGGAAAAACATCGTATTCCATATATATATATATATATATATATATATATATATATAGTTTTTTTTTCATGATTAAAGTTAAATTCTGTATATCAAAATACATATATATTTAAGTTAAGAATTTATTGTTTAAACAAGGAATATATATAGAGAAATTATGTTTATTTCCTTGATCCATGGATTTTCAATAATGGCTCACATCATCAGAGGAAAATGTTCAGATTGAGCTTTATCTTTTTGGCTAGGATGATCCTCAATGTAATATCTGACAGGATAATTCACTTGATTTCCAATATGTAACTTATCTCATTTATATACATGTAGTAAGTTAATAAAATATATATGGTAATTAAGTTACACAGAATATTCCGCGTTTCATTCTCGTGAGAATTCGTCAGGCTTACGGATTCTCACGTGGAATGATACGCGGAATATTCTGTGTAGCTTAATTGCCATATATATTTTCATAACTTACTACCTAACTCGACGTATATATCGAGCACTGTCGAAGTAAATACTGAAAATTTACGCATAAAATTATATCTTTTTTATATTAATTTGTGATTAAATAAAATAGTTATATATATATATATAAATATATATATATATAAATAGAGAGAGAGAAAGAGAGAAATCTAAATGGTGCGAACAATAGATCAAAGTCTGACAACGGCGTATTCAATGGATGACAAGGAAACTCAAGTATAACCTCCAAAAGAAAAAAAAGATGAATAAGATAATTGGCAGAAAAGAAACGGATGTATTTCTTTACAGTAAGTAGGAGGAAGAATAAAACCTAATGTTTAAAAAGAGGGGGAAGGTATAGATGAAAGAGAGAGAAATGGGTGAGAGAGTGGGGAAGGTGGGATATAATGTGATTAGATAGGAACACGAATAAAACGCTAAAGGATAGAAAAAAAAGGAGATTGAAAAAGGAAATAGAAGACCAAATGACATGCGTAGGTGGTTTAGTTTAAGTGCATCAACATGACGGCATATCAGCATTTTAATTGTATAATGGCGGAACACTATTGTTGTTGTGAACAGGTAACTGCACACTATTCATTGAAAATAAATGAGCTATTATTTCGCATCGATTGAATGAATAGTGATAGTGGGTTGATACATTTGCAAACGATTTCAATGTACATTGACTTGTTAATCGACTTGGCAATTTCATAGTCCAAGGTAGTGTATTTTATACCATCAGCATTTTCCGGGAGGGGGTAGATTTATATGGTAAATTATGTACCGAAACAACAAACATACGAAGGAAAAACAAGCATAAGGGATCAATAATTGCAAAAATAATTACGAGTGTATACCTTCGCAACTGTAAAATTACCGTTACTTAATTATAATAAATGAATGGAATTTAATTTAAAATAATGCAGATTGCCAACTACTGTAACGTGGCCGTTACACTCGAACCGTGTTGTTACATTTCACCCACTCAGACTCGTTTGTTGCTTGATATAAAAATACGACTCAATATTTTTTAGATGCTTACAAAAAAGCATTCATTCCAGTAATTTCCAATAACGCACTTCACTGTATTTCAAAATATCACTCACGCGTCGTCGGTTGTCTTTCTACTTTTTCAACCACACGGCGCATTTTCTCTCTCGCGACACATGTGTGAAAACACAACCGATCGCTTTTCTCCGCCTTTTTAATTACGAGGTCTATATTTATCTTCCTTTTCTCTCCTTCCTCCTGTGATGTAAGCGTGTGAAGATTTTTCAATCTGTATACATGCTTTTAAATGTGGCTGCCACCACTGCCTTTCTCATTCGTCGACGTTCCGTTACAATAAGAGCGCACCGCTTCGTTACACTACAAAATCAATAATCTATATATCAATAAAATAATAATGATAATAATAATGATAACAATAACAATAATAATAATAACAATAATAATAATAGGTCTACCAACAATATCGAAAAAACTTCAAAGAAAGATTGGGCGTAATTGCAATCAAAAGGGAGACAAAGAATATACGACATATACAACACTTTAGTTCCATGCGAGCATGTCAGAACTCTACTCGAAAACGAATAGTCTATGCAAGAATATAGAACAGAGCTAGGACCACCTTTCTTTCTACTATAGAAGACAGAAGTTTAACCTAAAAAACACGTGCGCACTATAAATAGATACAAAATCCGGGGAAAGGAAGTGAAGCCCCCACCTACCGTCACACTAAGAACATGGTTACGCTCGCTGACAGACGCGACAATTTGAAGATGGGCAAACAAAATAAGCTAAGTGAATTTAACAAATCCTAATATTACCAAAATGGCAACTGCTTTTTTTAAAATTTGACTAATGTATTTTAACTATATGCGCATATACTATCTTTAACTCTCTGCTTCCATGCGAGCCGTTCTATTATTTTATTTTTTATTTATTTATTCATTTTATTTTTGTTTATTTATTTTATTTTTTCTCTCTTGAAAGGGGCCCAATAATTTTTGTTTTAACTGTATATGCTCATATACATGTATATTCACATACATATATGTATATCTGCATATATACATGTATATATAAAATGTACACATATGCATCGAAAAACAAGCATATATATACTAAATATCGGGCGTCCAGCTACTATATATATATTAGCTTTAACCAACTGTTTATACCTTCTCTTTAAATTTATTTATTTAATGCATTTTAATTACATATGCGTAAAAATGGTCTTTAACACTTTAGTTCCATGCGAGCCGTTTTTATAGTCAGAACTCTACTCGAAAACGAATAGTCTATGCAAGAATATAGAACAGAGCTAGGACCACCTTTCTTTCTACTATAGAAGACAGAAGAACTTTATTTAAGTAGTATACTTAATATATGCAATCACCGTACGCTTGCTTGTATTAAAGTGTCCTCCATGATACCCATACCAAACCACTGAACTTGACTTATAATTTAACTGTCACTATATTTGTAACTGCAATATACATAATCTTAGCTGTGATACTAGGGCTAATTTTTCTGAGTAGATGCAGCACTCTGTGCTTGACCTTAATTACTACAATTCCGAATCCCAACGAACTAGCTGTTCCTATAACTGGGAGGGAAAAACCTAATAGCTAGCTACGAAATCTTATACATTTTACCTCCAAGACGATTGCGTTTGTCTTACCTGCATGCAAAGAAAAAGAAAAAAAGTTGTCCCCCCTTCTTCAAACTAAACCTTACCTGTAACTCAAAAATCCTTATGGAAATCTATCTGTAAATAAATAACCCCTTTTCTCTTGAACGCTAACAATCTACTCCTTCCAACCTATCCGCCACTAAACTCCCACATTGCCCCGCATCTGTAGTGGATTCGCTAACTTCCAGCCCCTAATCCCTCACATGCAAACTGTTTTAATAGCCATCACTAAACATCTATACATTTCTACCTCTGAGGCATGCATTACAGCTCATTCCTATCCAGTAAGGGATTTAACAGCCTAAGCACACAGAGGCAGGTACTTAACAGCCAAAGTACTCAGAAACAAAGAGATCTGCACTACATAACTGTCTCCTCGAGTTTTGCAACGATTAATGCGTATTGAAACGACACTCCTTGTTATGCAAAATGTCCCATGACTCTTACTTGAAAATACTTACAACTTCAACTCTATTCGCACCTACTGAAAACCTGCCCATATATCTATTCACCTAATTACGCATCACTCAAAACTTGCTGTCTTATCCATACTATATTGCACTTACATCTTAACCCTCCTATCATCTAAAATAGCTCGGGCACAACTCGTAGCACAATTCTTAATACCTACTCATACTGTAACATTATCCTAGACCTAAGCTAACATAAATAAAATAAAAAAAGGGTAAGACTAAAACCACATTATCTCCTCCCTAACAAGCCCTCTTACAATCATAGACGCTTACACTGCATGAACTTCACTCACCCCCTTTATCCATTAACAATTAAATAGCATGTCCCTAAATAACTTTGAGGAGTGTAACTAATCAGCAGAGATATAACCCCCACAAACTAAGCCAGTAACACTAACCACGCGGGGTCGCAGAAATACCTGGATTAGAACCTAGGCGCGGAGAAAACCCTCTCAGTGCTGACGGACCCAGTAGGTCTACCCAGATCATCCGTCTAGGAGAAGGAAAACTCTGAAACTAAACCAAAGGGGAGAGAGGCTTCTTCAGTCTTGGATGACAACCTTCCTAGAGCTGGTGACTCAAACAAATTAACCGGTTTGCAAAACTTAATTGCATAAGGAGTAGATAGGCTCTGTCTATCGCCCGGCTTCCATATTCCTTCTTTGCCTATTAGTAAAGCGCAGAGACACTATCTCAGTGATTCGACAGAAACAACCAGTGGTAGATCTTGTTTCCTGGCTAGGGCAACGACCGCCGTTTTTTCCCCATTCCCAACACGCCCCACCCCTAAAACTGAACATTTGGGAGTGCTTGAGTATGAGACATGCCTGAGCAATTAGATTGGGTTGACCTTCTTCTAATGAGTTGAGGGTACCGGATTGACAGTTCCTGGCTTCTGTTCCCGACTGGTAGTACAGGTGCCCTAACTCTTTGGTAGCGCTTAGAGCGGCTGCTCCATCAACAGTTGAATAATATCGGGATGTTTGTAGTGCCATGACGCGCATGGAAAGGGACCCTGCACTCATCCCCGGTGGGCTTTCCTGAGGCCACAGTCCTAATTGGAGAAAGGTCAGCTGATGGTCTACTTGTGATGCATGTCTGAAGCTCTGCATAACCTCTTGTTTAGCTCCCCCTTACCTAAACCGAAACTCTTAAAAAGATATGACGACAGTACAATCTAAAAATAATCCTTAACCAGGATTAGGGACAAACAAATTCAACTTGCCTCCTCCCTTGAGGCTCTCATTCACAAATATCCGTGGGCTTAGTACTAACTTAGCTGATGTTGAAGCATTTCTCTTAACAAATACCCCGGATATCTTAGCACTAAGTGAGACTAACCTACACTCCTCCATTCCCTCTAACCACTTTAACATGCCTGGATATCTCCCACTCAGCCGTAAGGACTCTGACAGACACATGCACGGACTTGGAGTTTACATTCGTAATACCCTTCCCATGACTAGAGAAACAAACCTAGAAACAGATGATCAAGCCTTTATGTGCTTAGACTAAACATGCAACACAATATTAGCTACTATTATTTTCTCTACCGCTCTCCCTCGACTCAGGACTGCACCATAATAAACAAAGTATCTTACAGCATAGACACGGCACTGTCCATCGACACTAGCGCACAAATACATGTATTTGGTGACTTTAATGTCCACCACAAAAACTGGCTCGGATTCTCTACTTACACAGATGCAGCGGGCAGCACAACTCATAGCTTCACTATATCTCACTCACTATCACAAGTTGTTACGTTTCCAACCCGTTTCCCTGACCAGGAAGAACAACACGCATGACTTCTAGATCTGTTTTTGACCACAGTTCCCGATGATTGCATTACGAAGGCCCACAGCCCACTCGGGAACGCTGATCGTGCAGTGATAATAGTTGAAATCGCCCTTAACTCTAGAGCCAAAACTGAAGAGCCAGTTCTCAAAACAACGAGATATTATAAAAAGGCTGACTGGGAAGCCATCAGGGAACTAATTAGAGATGCCCCATGGAAAAATATTTTTCTCTCTCTGCTGAACAATGTGCAAACGTGACCACTGACTGGTTCAAAACCGCAATCGAAGCACATGTTCCCATGCGGAAATTCTATAGTAATCCCCCACTCTCCCCAATGGTTTACGTCGACTTGTGCAACTACCATTGCTCAAAAGCAGCATGCATACCGTAGGTTTAACCGACATAAGTCCAGTTAAAACAGACTGAAGTATATCGAAGCTAGAAATAACGTTAAGAAAGAAATAGCGACAGCTAAGAGAGAATTTACGGAAACAACTAAAAAGCGCATCGAAGCACAAAAACTAGGAACTCGAGACTTCTGGAAAATCTACAACAGTGTAGTAAATACTAGGCAATCAAAAATTCCCCCACTAACCAACAATCACGAAGTTGTCTCCTCAGCAACCGACAAGGCTAACATGCTTGCCAGTCGGTTTGCCTCCAACTCCACACTGGACCCTTCCAACTACCCACTACCTGACTTTCCTATGCGTACAGACGCCACGCTAGACGATCTGAAAACCACTCCTGCTCAGGTGCATGCTATCATAAAAAACCTTGACACTTAAAAAACATGTGGACCCGTTCTTATCCCGGCTGTGCTATTAAAAAAGTGCTCAGCCGAAGTAGCTTCAGTTCTCTCCAAACTCTACAACAAATGCCTTAATGAAGCTTGCTTTCCGGGATGTTGGAAAACTGCTTCTGTTGTACCAGTATTCAAGAATTCTGGCGAAAGGACAGACCCATCAAATTATCGCCCCATTAGCCTCCTCCCACTTTTTGCCAAAATATTTGAGACCATAATTAACCAGGCTCAAGTCCATCATCTTACAGATGCTAAACTACTGACTGACAAACAATATGGATTTAGACAAGCCCGTTCCACAGCAGACATCCTAACTGTGATCTCTGAATGTATATACCATTCACTGGACAAAGCGGGGGAGGGCAGAGCGGTAGCTCTAGATATATCTAAGGCTTTTGACAGGGTATGGCATGAGGGTCTCCTCAGGAAAATCAGATCATACGGTATCACTGGTAGAATACTTAACATAATTAAATCCTTCTTGGACAAGAGAAAAATCCAGGTTGTCCTCGACGGTCGTACATCTAAACAATATGATATAAATGCGGGGGTGCCCCAAGGTTCTATCCTTGGACCTCTATTGTTCCTGATATTCATAAATGATCTCCCGACAAAATTGCCTCTGACATGGGTATATATGCTGACGACACTACACTCTATGGCAGGCACGACAGGAAGACGAATGAACACATTTCTAAAGAAATGGCAGAAACACTAGAGGATGACCTCCAATCTGTAGTGGAATGGGGACAAAAGTGGTTGGTCGCGTTCTATTCTGCCAAGACTAAACTAGTTTCATTCAATAATTACAAGAAACCCTCTCTACCACCCAGAGCAATGGCCAACGACTCTTTATCTGAGAGTCCATCTTTCAAACTCCTTGGCCTAACGTTCACAGGAAACATGAGTTGGAACAATTACATTGAAGGCATTGCCTGGGCCGCTGCAAGAGAGGTGGGATCTCTCTACCGTGCTAGAAAACTAATAACACCCGAAAGTATCCTGTACCTCTATAAGGCCACCATTCGCCCATGTATGGAGTATTGCTGCCACATCTGGGCTGGTGCATCTGCTACTAGTTTCTCGCTCCTTGACAAGGTTCAAAAGAGACTCGCAAACCTGATAGGCCCTGAACTGGCATCAAAGCTTCAGCCTCTGTCCTATCGACGAAACGTTGCATAATTCTGCCTTTTCTAAAAGTATTTTAGTGGTGAATGCTCTGACGAACTGCAATCACTTGTGCCCCCACTACGTGAGCACCCTCGACAAACCCGACAGGCTGCTAAATCCCACCCACACAGTGTTGATATCCCTAGATGTAAAAGATCTTTTTACTCCAATAGTTTCTTCCCCAGAACCGCTAGACTCTGGAATTCCATTCCAGGTCCCTGCTTCCCCAACAGTACTGATGTGCAGAAGTTCAAGTCTAACGTGAACCGACATCTTGCTGCCCAACTCCCTACATAGTACCCCAGTAGTTGTTGCCCCGGATAGTAGCCCCGTACAACAAAGTGGCAATTTGCCTCGTTTGGGGTGAAAAATGTAATAAAAAAATATATATAGCAGTAATAAAAACGGCTGAAATTTAAGGAAACACCTAGTATGGGGTACTAATTCACATGAACTACAAACGCTACCTTGCAATATAGAAACTGCAACAAAAGTAAAACAAAAAGATCACATTAAATAAAAAAAATCTTAAACCGCAAAATTACAATTAACACATCCTCACAAAAGACGACAAGCCTGCATTAACTTGCACCACATCAGATACTCGTGGACAGTTGAAAGACTGAGGAGAGAGAGAGAGAGCGAGAGAGAGAGAGAGAGAGAGAGAGAGAGCACTATCCAGGACTACACTGGATACGTGCGAAGGAACCGGTACTTCGGGGGTTATTGTCATTTAGATTTCTAGTGAAACAATGGTTACTGATAGCGAGAAGTAAGCAACTGTGGCGAGCACGTAAATTCATTTGTAAAGTTTATCGAAAGAGGTGGAGAATACTAGTCTTTCGTTGCGTCAATGATCATAATTACAGCACAGCAAACATTCTAATGAAATTATTAAAATAAAAGCTAAAGTACCTTTTATATACTGCTTTCGTAACTTTTCGCCGTATTCCCGAGTGGTTTGTATCTCGACGTCTAGCACATCTAGAACAAAAGCTCTCTCAAGGCATAGCAACATAAAATTGTTCTGCCTGTCCGACACGTCTGTTTAATTTTGTCATGGCACTTTTTTTTATAAACAAACAACCTGCCTAATCTAATCTAAAAACAATGCGCTTCAATTCGTAATTCTATATATTGCAGTAGCCACACCTGTCAGCCTGTCTACATTAGACTTATTATACGGAACTAGAAATCTGGGGAGATTTGTTGTCATCTGGACTTCAAGGAATAATATTGATTTTTGTCAATGAGAAATCTTTGATGATGAAGTCTGTGAAAACACCTAGGGGGGTGATAATAATAATAATAATAATAATAATAATAATAATAATAAAAATAATAATAATAATAATAATAATAATAATAATAATAATAATAATAATAATAATAACACATAAATAAAGAAATAGTAATTGTTACGATAGAAGTTTCCTCCACATCGTACCAAGCATGATAGGTTCATTTGGTTCAATTCCAGATTATCTTAAGTAACAGTTAAACTCTTAGAGAATCGGGTATAGCATCACAATATTCTACTACTCAGCCCTGGTTGGCACAGAAAACATCATACGCCAGATTCCTTCCATCTAATTGACCCTTTGAATATGTTCACTAGCTTTGATGTACAACTCCGCTCTTGAGTTAAAAATTAACCGGTGTAACGTATTACAATACTAATTAATAATAATAATAATAATAATAATAATAATAATAATAATAATCGAAACACGTTTCAAATAACTAAATTCTGAAGAATAATATAATTAAGTTGTTCAATAAACATCAAGTAAAATGATAATAACTTCTTAAGTAACTGTTATATAAACATTAATATTAATTGTTTATGAGTATTTTCCTTGTGTCTATTATCTTTGTGTCCTACCGTATATTTACATTAGTTTCTCTCTTACCGTTTTTCCTCCACTGCACATTAATTTATAACGTAATTATTTTTTTAATGGCGAGATCACAAAATAGAACATTTCCGGGCCTGATAACATATACACAAAACACTTAATATGAAAAATAATGGAACAACAGAAAACGTTTGTATCATGTTGAACAGTTGTTAAATTGATTGCCAACAAGATTAACCATGTCGACATCCTGTAAATATGTCTTCCTCTATAATCTAAAGTACATTAATATCACAGAGGACATGAAGGTAATTATAAATTCAGCAAACCGAACACAACCTTGAGAAAAATGAACCGCAACTGAAAATAGACTACTGATGGAATACTAATACGAAAGCAATCTCACACTACGTGGCTATCTAAATTGAATGAAAACTCTGTGACTAAAACGATAATTGCAGGCAAGCAAGATACATTCGCAAGAGAAAATTATGTCATTGCGTAAAAGCAGTAGAATTCGAACGCATCAATGAAATTATTAACGAGAACGAAACAAGGGGAAAAATTCGAATAAAAAACAAAAGCAAATTGCATATATACATCCAAATAGACAAAGCTAGATAACTGTAAATCACTTAATTTATAGAGTGCCATATATGTAATTACACGACAAAACGTAGAAACGACAAGACCATCATAATGCACCAAAATTGGAACTAGACTAGATACTTAAATCACAAAAACTAAAGGTAAACAGTAAAGATGCATATAAGACAAAAAAGATTAGAAAACAATACAAAGGGAAAATATGGCAAACAAAAGAACAAAGAATAAACAAGAAACAAAAGGAACTAAAACAAAAGTTACCAAATGACAAAAAAAAAACTGAATAAATAAAGATATATATTCAATATTTTTTAAGAAACGAATAATAAAACACCAAACTGGAAAGAAATGCTCTATTATGGAATACAGAAAGTTTACGTGACAGACTAACACGAAACTAAAAAAAAAATTATACGCTAATCGGACATAATGGAATAGCTGGTAGCGATAAACGAACAGTCCCAAGCAAACTACAGATAATAATCTGCCTATGTAAAAACAATTAACGGTACAACTGAGCGAAGAGATCAACCCATAGCTGAAAAAAATATGAACTGTTGGTTTTCAATCATAGGTTGCGAAAGTGATTGTGATCATCTAGGCCTGACATGGTTCATCAGCCCAACTAGATATCTGAATTATTTCCTGCATGTAAGTCAAATCCAGGGATGATTCTGTAGCATAAATGCTGAATGCTCTGTCTAATAGCACATTTCCTCTCAAGGTCTTGCATCTGTGCTGATTCAGCAACTATTACACCCTTTGTGGCTTGCTGTACGCAAAGAATTAAAGCTAGGTTTTCTTACGAATCCTAATACAAACCAAACTGTTTGAGGGATTCCTTAGAAATTATCATTGAACTGTTTCCCTGTCCGCCTATGGCATTTTTGTCTTTTTCCAGCTCACTGTAAAGAAACTTTTGTGATTATTGCATCTCTTATTTGGCATATATAATACTGTTGCATAATAGTATGTGTTGACGGAGATCTGACCGGGATAATCATGCCTCACGTATCTAGTCTTGCCACTTGATTTTTATTAATATATATATATATATATATATATATATATATATATATATATCCTTTCTATAACCGTCTATGTTCCTGTCTATTTCTCTTAATTCTAAAATCTAAACATAATGACAACATCTGGAAATATTTCTAAAATATAAAAAGTCGATGTATTCCAAAGTAACAGGCCTAAATCCAATAAATCCAATAAAAACTTATAAAACCACAGCATAAACAATAAATAAAAGTCAATGTTGATTGCAAATTTTCTTTTTTATTAAGCTCAAAATCCATGAACCTAACACTAATTACACATTAGAATTCTAATCATCTTGCTAATTTAGAATTTCTTTCCATTATTTTTTAAGAATATATCACTGAGCCTAAGGAAAAATAATGTTGAGTGTCAAGGTGCGTAATAATATAACCTAAAATTTGTGTAAATCCAGAAATGTTCTTATATCCACCTAATTTAATTAATTAAAGAATGAAAAATATTTTTATTACCATTCACCCATTATCAATTCTTAGCAATTTCCTTATTGCTAACTAGAGTTTTAGATTAACTTCAAAACGATATATATATATATATATATATATATATATATATATATATATATATATATATATATATATATATATATACTGTTTATAACTGCTGATTTGGCATTTATAGATATTTAAATTTTTTCGGATGTGTTTAATGGGTGAGTGAAGGCGTTATATTTCAAGATATGTATATATATATATACATATATACATATATACATATATATATATATGTGTATATATATATACATATATATATATATATATATATATATGACAAAGTAGGGGAGTGGAAGAATACTTAACATAATTCAATCCTTCTTAGATAAGAGAAAAATCAAGGTTGTCCTCGATGGTCGTACATTCAAACTATATTATGTAAATGCGGGAGTGCCCTAGGGTCTATCCTTGGACCTCTATAATTCCTAATATTCATAAATGACCTCCCTGACAAAATTGTCTGTGAGATGGGTTTATATGCTGGTGACACCACGCTCTATACCAGACACGATAGGAAAACAAATGAACACATATCTAAAGAAATGGCAGAAACTCTAGAGGACGACCTCCAATCTGTAGTGGAATGGGGACAAAATTGGAGAGCATTTCCAGTACCGCTGCGAAAAAGGTAGGTTCTCTCTACCGTACTAGAAAGCTACTAACGCCCGAAAGTATCCTGTACTTCTATAAGGCTACCATTCACCCATATATGGAGTATTGTTGTCATATTTGGGCCGGTGCATCTGCTACTTGTCCCTCACTGCTAAACAAGGTTAAAAAGAGAGTCTCCAACCTAATAGGTCCTGAACAGTCATCTAAGCTTCTCCTATATATATATATATATATATATATATATATATATATATATATATATATATATATAGAGAGAGAGAGAGAGAGAGAGAGAGAGACATTGTTGAAGAGCCCGGAGTGTTTCTGCTTAATATTCTTTTTTTTGTTATTTCTCCATTTTTCATATGATCGTTCTAATATCTCGATCGAATTTGTGTAAGAAAGTTCCATAGTGGATTTTGTCCATTTTTTTTAATAGACGACAAAGACTATGGATATTTTCTCGCAGAAATTCTACCGAAATATTCGAACAACCATACGAAAAAGTGATAAATCACAAAAAATTTACGATTAAGCAGGAACACTCCGTGCTATTCAATTGTGTCTGTTTGAATAAAAACATTATACTTAAATACACAATACACACACACACACACACACACACACACACACACACACACACACGCACACACACACATATATATATATATATATTTCTATATATATATATATATGTATACATATATATATTGGTGTGTCTTTTTAATTAAAGATAACACAGTGTTTACCTCCCCTTTATTTATAAAGAAAATATTCAATTTTTTAAAAATTATTTCTTCCTTTATAATTGATTGTTTATAAGTAGACACAAACACAGATCAAGCTATGGTATAGCTGGAAATGTCTTCTCAATTATTAAATCATTTCTCTCTGATAGGTTCATGAGAGTAGTAGTTGATGGTCAGAAATCAGGAGTCCATCTTGGTCCCAACTCTCTTCCTGATTTACATTAATGATCTTCCAAATCACATCCTTATATCATTCGTAGACATTTATGCTTATGACATTACCATCGGTGGTAGCAAATCTGAGACCGTAAACGACCAAGTTCTCTCCGATTCTCTCTCCTCTGATCTAGAGCACGTGGTACAATGGGGAAATGAGCGGCTTGCTACTTTTAATACATCTAAAACCTAGCTTACATCATCAACGCTCAGATCCCCATCTGGCATCAATTGAAATGAATGGCTCTCGTCTTGGGGAGACCTCATGCTTTGACAAGCTTCTGGGCTTGACATTTATTCCTGATCTGAAATGGAACACGTACATTAAATCTGTGTCCAAGACCACTGGAAAAATGGTCGGTTCCTTCTATCGATCCAGTAGATACCTCACTGCTAATGCAATTCTCTGTTTATATAAGAGCCAGGTACGTTTAAGGATTTTTTTTGTTTTATTACTTTTTCAACCCAAACAAGGCGCATTGCCACTTTGGTGTAGGGGGCTACTATCAGGGGCAGCAACTACTGGGGCGCTATGGTGGGATTTGGGCAGCAAGATGTCGGTTCACGTTGCACTTGAACTTCTGCATGTTAGTACAGTTGAGGAAGCAGGAACTTGGAATGGGATTCCAGAGTCTAGCGGTTCTGGGGAAGAAACTACTGGAGTAGAAAGATCTTTTGCATCTAGTGATCTCTACTGTGTGGGGGTAGGATTTAGCTGCCTGTCGGGTTTGTCGAGGGTGTCTACGTCGTGGGGGCACAAGTGTCTGCAGTTCGTCAGAGCATTCACCATTAAAGTACATGTAGAACAGGCAGAGGGATGCAACGTTTCGTCGATGGGAACGAGGCTGAAGCTTTGATGCCAGTTCAGGGCCTATCAGATTGGCGACTCTTTCTTTAACCTGTTCTAGAAGCGAGAGACTAGTAGCAGATGCACCAGCCCAAATGTGACAACAATACTCCATACATTGGGGAATGGTTGCCTTATAGAGGTAAAGGATACTTTCAGGTGTCAGTAGTATTCTAGCACAGTAGAGAGAGCCCACCTTTTTCGCAGCGGCCCTGGCAATGTTTTCAATATAATTGTTCCAACTCATGTTTCCTGTGAACGTTAGGCCAAGGAGTTTGAAAGATGGACTCTCGGACAGGGAGTCACTGACCATTGCTATTGGTGGCAGAGAAGGTTTCTTGTAATTATTGAAGGAAACCAGTTTAGTCTTGGCAGCATTGAATGTGACCATCCATTTATGTCCCCATTCCACTACAGATTGGAGGTCATCCTCTAGTGTTTTTGCCATTGTTTTAGATATGTGTTCATTTGTTTTCCTGTCGTGCCTGTTATAGAGTGTAGTGTCGTCAGCATATATACCCATCTCAGAGGCAGTTTTGTCAAGGAGGTCATTAATAAATATTAGGAACAATAGAGGTCCAATGATAGACCCCTGAGGCACTCCCGCATTTATATCCCACTGTTTAGACGTACGACCGTCGGGGACAACCTGGACTTTTTTCTTATCTAAGAAGGACCTAATTATGTATTGTATTCTACCAGTGATACCGTATGATTTAATTTTCCTGAGGAGACCCTTGTGCCATACCCTGTCAAAAGCCTTAGATATATCTAGAGCTACCGCTCTGCCCTCCCCCGCTTTGTTCACTCAGAGATTACAGTGAGGATGTCAGCTGTGGAGCGGGCATGTCTAAATCGATATTGTTTGTCAGTCAGAAGTTTAGCATCTGTAAGTTGCCGAACTAGAGCCTGGTTAATTATGGCCTCAAATATTTTGGCGAAAAGTGGGAGGAGGCTAATGGGGCGATAATTTGATGGGTCAGTTCTTTCGCCAGAATTCTTGAATATTGGTACCACAGAAGCAGTTTTCCAACAGCCCGGAAAACAAGCTTCATTAAGGCATTTGTTGTAGATTTTTGAGAGAACTTGGGCTACTTCAGCTGAGCACTTTTTTAATAGCACAGCTGGGATGAGATAAGGTCCACATGCTTTTGAGGTGTCAAGGTTTTTTATGATAGCGTGTACCTGAGCAGGGGTGATTTTTAGATCGTCTAGCGTGGCGTCTGTCTGCAAAAGAAAAGTCAGGCAGGGGGTGGTTGGTAGGATCCGGTGTGGAGTTCGAGGCAAACCGGGTGGCAAGCATGTTAGCCTGTCGGTTGCTGAGGAGACAACCTCGTGATTGTTGGTTAGCGGGGGAATTGTTGATTGCCCATTATTTACTACACTGTTGTAGATTTTCCAGAAGTCTCGAGTTCCTAATTTTTGTGCTTCGATGCGTTTTTTAGTGGTTTCAGTAAATTCCCTCTTAGCTGTCGCTATTTCTTTCTTAACGTTACTTCTAGCTTCTATATACTTCTGTTTGTTTGAACTGGACTTATTTCGGTTAAATCTGCGGTATGCATGCTGCCTTTGAGCAATGGCAGTTGCGCAAGTCGAAGTAAACCGTTGGGGAGAGTGGGGCTTGCTATAAAATATCCGCATGGGAACATGTGCTTCTATTGCTGTTTTGTAACCATTCAGTGGTCTCATTTGCGCACTGTTCAGCAGGAAGAGAAAAAATATTTCCCCCATGGGGCATCTCTGATAAGATCTCTGATGTCTTCCCAGTCAGCCTTATTATAATATCTCGTAGTTTTGAGCACTGGCTCTTCAGTTTTGGGTCTAGAATTTAGGGCGATTTCAACCATTATCACTGCATGGTCAGCGTGCCCGAGTGAGCTGTCAGCATTTGTTGTACAATCCTAGAGAACTGTAGTCAGAAACAGATCTAGAAGTGATGTCTGTTGTGATTCTGGTCAGGGAAATGGGTTGGAAACGTAACAATTTGTGATAGGGAGTGAGATATAGCAAGACTATGTGTTGTGCTGCCCGCTGTATCTGTTTGAGTAGAGAATCCAAGCCAGTTTATGTGGTGAGCATTAAAGTCACCAAATGCATGTACCTGTGCGCTAGTGTCAAGGGAGAGTGCTGTGGCTATGCTGTCAGAGACTTTGTTTATTATGGTGCACTCCTGGATCGAGGGAGAGCGGTAGAGAAAATAAAAGTAGCTGATGTTGTGTTGTATGTTTAGTCTAAAACACATAAAGGCTTGACTGTCCGTTTCTAGGTTTGTTTCTCTAGTCAGGGGGAGGGTGTTACGAATGTAAACTCCAAGTCCGTGCATATGTCTATCAGAGTCCTTACGGCAGAGTGGGAGATAGCCAGGCATGTTAAAGTAGTTAGAGGGGTTTGAGGAGTGTAGGTTAGTCTCGCTTAGTGCTAAGATATCCGGGGTATTTGTTAGGAGAAATGCTTCAACATCAGCTAAGTTAGTTCTAAGCCCACGAATGTTAGTGAATGCAAGCCTCAAGGGAGGAAGCGAGTTGGATTTGTTTTGACCCTAGGCCTGGTTTAAGCTTATTTTTTGGTTGAACTGTCGTCATGTTTTAAAAAGTTTCAGTTAGGTGAGGGGGGCTGAACAAGAAGTTATGCAGGGTAACCGACATGCAACACAAGTAGACCATTAGGTGACCTTTCTTCAACTAGGACTGTGGTCTCGGGAAAGCCCATCGGGGATGAGTGCAGGGTCCCTTTCCATGCGCGACATGACACTACAAACATCCCGATATTATACAACTATTGATGGAGCAGCCGCTCTAAGCGCTACCAAAGAGTTAGGGCACCTGTACTACCAGTCGGAAACAGCAGCAAGGAACTGTCAATCCGGTACCCTCAGCCCATCAGAAGAAGATCACCCCAATCTAATTGCACAGGCATGCGTGGTACTCAAGCACTCCCAAGTGCCCAGTTATGAGGGGTGGGATGTGTTGGGAGTGGGGAACGGCATTTAAAGCCCTAGACAAGAAACGAGATCTTCCACTAAGTGTTTTGTCGATTCAGTTGTGATAGTGTCTCTGCGCCTGACTAATAGGCAAAGAAGGAGTATGGAAGCCGGCGATAGACTGAGCCTATCTACTCCTTAAGCAATTTAGGTTTGCAGATCGGTAATATGTTTGAGTCACCAGCTCTAGGAAGGTTGTCGTCCAAGACTGGAGAGGCCTCCCTCCCCTTTGGTTTAGTTTCAGAGTTTTCCTTCTCCTAGACGGGTGATCTGGGAAGATCTACTGGGTCCATCAGCCCTGAGAGGGTTTCCTCCGCGCCTGGGTCCTACTCCAGGTATTTCTGCGACCCCGCGTGGTTAGTTAATGTTACAGGGTTAGTTTGTATAGGTTATATATCTAATGAATAGTTTGTATAGGTTATATATCTAATAGATAGTTACAGGATGGAGTACTGTTGCCACATTTGGGCAGGAGCTGCTAGAAAGGACTTGTCCTGCCTTGATAGCGTTCCAAATAGACTTGTTAGCCTCGTAGATGTCCTTTTCTCTTTTCTGCAACCTCTATGTTACAGAAAAGATGTAGAGAGTTTGTCTCTGCGTTATCGTTATTTTCATAGCAAGTGCTCGACTGAACTTAAATCTGTGGTCCCCCTTCGCCAAACTTTCACAAGAAACACTCGTATAGCTGAAAACACTATCAATGATTCCCCCTTACTCTTTATCTGTGCCTAAACCTAAACGCAGATTCCATGAAAAAAAGCTTCTCATTCACAAATATCCGTGGGCTTAGAACTAACTTAGCTGATGTTGAAGCATTTCTCTTAACAAATACCCCGGATATCTTAGCACTAAGTGAGACTAACCTACACTCCTCCATTCCCTCTAACCACTTTAACATGCCTGGATATCTCCCACTCTGCCGTAAGGACTCTGACAGACATATGCACGGACTTGGAGTTTACATTCGTAATACCCTTCCCTTGACTAGAGAAACAAACCTAGAAACAGATGATCAAGCCTTTATGTGCTTTAGACTAAACGTGCAACACGGTATTAGCTACTATTATTTTCTCTACCGCTCTCCCTCGACTCAGGACTGCTCCATAATAAACAAAGTATCTGATAGCATAGCCAAAGCACTGTCCCTCGACACTAGCGCACAAATACATGTGTTTGGTGACTTTAATGTCCACCGCAAAAACTGGCTTGGATTCTCTACTTACACAGATGCAGCGGGCAGCGCAACCCATAGCTTCGCTATATCTCACTCCCTATCACAAATTGTTACGTTTCCAACCCGTTTCCCTGACCAGGAAGAACAATACGCATCACTTCTAGATCTGTTTTTGACCACAGTTCCCGATGACTGCATTACGAAGGCCCACAGCCCACTCGGGAACGCTGATCATGCAGTGATAATGGTTGAAATCGCCCTAAACTCTAGACCCAAAACTGAAGAGCCAGTGCTCAAAACAACGAGATATTATAAAAAGGCTGACTGGGAAGCCATCAGGGAACTAATTAGAGATGCTCCATGGAAAAATATTTTCTCTCTCCCTGCTGAACAATGTGCAAACGAGACCACTGACTGGTTCAAAACTGCAATCGAAGCGCATGTTCCCATGCGGAAATTTTATAGTAAGCCCCCACTCTCCCCAATGGTTTACGTCGACTTGTGCAACTGCCATTACTCAAAAGCAGCATGCATACCGTAGGTTTAACCGACATAAGTCCAGTTCAAACAGACTGAAGTATATAGAAGCTAGAAATAACGTTAAGAAAGAAATAGCGACAGCTAAGAGAGAATTTACGGAAACCACTAAAAAGCGCATCGAAGCACAAAAATTAGGAACTCGAGACTTCTGGAAAATCTACAACAGTGTAGTAAATAATGGGCAATCAACAATTCCCCCACTAACCAACAATCACGAGGTTGTCTCCTCAGCAACCGACAAGGCTAACATGCTTGCCAGTCGGTTTGCCTACAAACTCCACACTGGACCCTTCCAACCCCCCCTACCTGACTTTCCTATGCGGACAGACGCCACACTAGACGATCTGAAAACCACCCCTGCTCAGGTGCATGCTATCATAAAAAACCTTGACACCTCAAAAGCATGTGGACCTGATCTTATCCTGGCTGTGCTATTAAAAAAGTGCTCAGCCGAAGTAGCTCCAGTTCTCTCCAAACTCTACAACAAATGTCTTAATGAAGCTTGTTTTCCGGGCTGTTGGAAAACTGCTTCTGTTGTACCAGTATTCAAGAATTCTGGCGAAAGGACAGACCCATCAAATTATCGCCCCATTAGCCTCCTCCCACTTTTTGCCAAAATATTTGAGACCATAATTAACCATGCTCTAGTCCATCATCTTACAGATGCTAAACTACTGACTGACAAACAATATGGATTTAGAAAAGCCCGTTCCACAGCAGACATCCTCACTGTGATCTCTGAACGTATATACCATTCACTGGACAAAGCGGGGGAAGGCAGAGCGGTAGCTCTAGATATATCTAAGGCTTTTGACAGGGTATGGCATGAGGGTCTCCTCAGGAAAATCAGATCATACGGAATCACTGGTAGAATACTTAACATAATAAAATCCTTCTTAGATAAGAGAAAAATCCAGGTAGTCCTCGACGGTCGCACATCTAAACAATATGATATAAATGCTGGAGTGCCCCAGGGTTCTATCCTTGGACCTCTATTGTTCCTGATATTCATAAATGACCTCCCCGACAACATTGCCTCTGAGATGGGTATATATCCTGATGACACTACACTCTATGGCAGACACGACAGGAAGACGAATGAACACATTTCTAAAGAAATGGCAGAAACACTAGAGGAAGACCTCCAATCTGTAGTGGAATGGGGACAAAAGTGGTTGGTCGCGTTCAATGCTGCCAAGACTAAACTAGTTTCATTCAATAATTACAAGAAACCTTCTCTACCACCCAGAGCAATGGCCAACGACTCTTTATCTGAGAGTCCATCTTTCAAACTCCTTGGCCTAACGTTCACAGGAAACATGAGTTGGAACAATTACATTGAAGGCATTGCCAGGGCCGCTGCAAGAAAGGTGGGCTCTCTCTACCGTGCTAGAAAACTACTAACACCCGAAAGTATCCTGTACCTCTATAAGGCCACCATTCGCCAATGTATGGAGTATTGCTGCCACATCTGGGCTGGTGCATCTGCTACTAGTCTCTCGCTCCTTGACAAGGTTCAAAAGAGAGTCGCAAACCTGATAGGCCCTGAACTGGCATCTAAGCTTCAGCCTCTGTCCCATCGACGAAATGTTGCATCCCTCTGCCTTTTCTACAAGTATTTTAGTGGTGAATGCTCTGACGAACTGCAATCACTTGTGCCCCCACGACGCGAGCACCCTCGACAAATAGCAACAATTATATATATATATATATATATATATAATTATTGCTATTAGGAGGTGATAGCGTTATCAACGCAGTTCAGGAATTCAACGTTGCTACTTGGTATGGTAATACTATCCCTTAAGATTGGATTGATGAAATATTGATTCCACGGAAATGGGTCAAAATCTGAGTGTGGTTATTATTGAGGCATTAGCTTGCTTGAAGCAGCAGGAAAGGTTTTAGCAAAGATGTTGTTAAATCGTTTGTTAAAATGGATTTGTCCCGCTATCATCCTAGTATGGTTTTAGAGCTGGCTGCGACACAATGGACATGATATTCTCTGCGCGACAGTTAATGGGAAAATGTATGGTGCAGCGAGTGCCTTCGTATCAAGTTTTTGTCCATCTGACAAAAGCTTTTAATACCATTAATCGCTATGCACTTTGGAAAATTCTTATGAATCTAGGGTTTCTGCTAGAATTGTGGAGTTGCTTCAGCCGTTACACTATAATATGAAAGACCTAGTGAACTTTAATGGATCTCTATCTAATCCAATTTCAGTTGAAAACGGTGTGAATTAAGGTGATATAGTGACTCCTACTTTTTTCATATATTTTGCTGTGATGTTCGTGTATGTTTTTAACAACTGCGATATTGAGGTGAAGTTTCGGTTTCGCACACCATGTAAACTTTTTAACCTTAGATATTTCAACGCAAAGTCGAAAACTTTTCAGACACACAGATGATTGTTGACAAGTAATCAGAGGCTTGTAAAGTTTTTGGACTTACCATCAGCTCAAGAAAACATCTGTATTCCCCTCCTATTAGAATGACATATGTTGAACCGACCTTGGTTGATGGTAAGAACTTAACTGTTAGAGAGAGAAGCAGAGGGCGAGAGAGAGAGAGAGAGAGAGAGAGAGAGAGAGAGAGAGAGAGAAAGGAGATGGAACCCTTAAATCACCAGATGCATGTAAATGCTAACTGATTAAGAAATGTAAATATATCTTGAAAAAAGTACAGTCATTCATTATTCCAGTAATTATAAGATAAACCAAACTCGGGAAAGAGATTTTGAAAAATTATTTTGTGACTAAACAAGGTGAACCAAGTGCAATAGACGTGCAAATAATTGGACTTATAGGAACTGCTAGTAGTTTAGAAAAATCTCTCGATTGGACTGTATAATATAGCTGGTTATTCTAAGGCATCCAGTAGGATGTCACTATCCACCTCGAATAAAATGACAGGAAACTTTTTAAAAAACAGAAAGAAAGAGTGGCGTCTATTCGTCAATTTGTCTTTTTTTTACAAAGGAGTCATTACTTTTCAAATCCGTGATGCCGCTCGATGATAAGTGCTAATGAGTGTACAATGGTTATGGGGAACATGTCGTAGTCATCTTTAGTTGTGGAAATTTTGTAAATTGGATTACTTAAGGGGATGGCTCATCAAGAATTTGTTTACGTTGGATTTGAAGACAACGATATTGCAATCAGTTGGAAAGCTGGAAAATGAAAGAAAGTTCCACAGACAAGCAGATATGTGCAAGAAACTTTGTTCATGGAATCTAAGTTTAGCTACAGATAAAGGATGGGGGGAAATATTGATAGTAGTTTAAGCAAGCCAAGTGTTACTTGTGAAAATCAGGACAGTGGGGGGCCATGGATTAGAGGTCAGATGAGCACTTGTCATGAAAATAACGATAAAGGAGAGATAGACTCGCAGCGTTTTATTCTGTGGGAAAGAGAAAATGGAGTATATTTCGAACACCGTCGAGGCAAGATAAGCTGCCTCTAGCAGATCCTGCCCAGATGTGGCAACAGTACTTTATGCTTGGACGTACTTGGCTCTTATACAAGTAGAGAATTGCATCAGCAGTGAGATATCTACTGAAACGGTAGAACGATCTCCTCATTTTCTCCACAGCCCTGACAACAGATTTAATCTACGTGTTCCACTTCAGATCAGGAGTTAAGGTCAAACCTAGAAGTTTGTGAAAAACATGGAGCTTCCCCAAAACGAGAGCCATTCATTTTGATTGATGCCAGACGGAGATCAGAGCATTGATGATGGAAAGATAAAAGCTTAGTATTAGACGCATTAAAATTAACCAGCAAACTTCTTTCCCAATTGCACAACGCGATCAAGATCAGAAGAGAGAGAATCAGAGAGAACTTGGCTTATTACGGCCTTTGAAGTGTTGCAATTAATGATAGTGTCATGAACATAAATGTTTTCACTATTTTGCCGTGCCTGAGAATCGAGCGTGTTATCTGTTCGTTGTTTATAACCCTCGATTTTTCTCATAGTCTACTAATCTATGAATTCATATATTTGTTAATCGTATAAACCATATACGCATTATATATATATATATATATATATATATATATATATATATATATATATATATATATATATATATATATATATGGGTGTGTGTCTGTGTACTTATAATGGATGATATACTTGTTTATTTACTTGGGTGTTTCTGTATATCTGACTCAAAGTGATAAATGCGTTTTTTTTTGTTCGAAAGGCACACAATGATCGAAAACATTGGCGATGTTCACTTGTTGATGACGAATCGATTCGCTTATTATTCATCAACGTCACACCTAAGAGGAAGATCTTAATTAGTGTTTCGTCTTCAGCAATTCTTAATTAAAAATGTGTCTCGCGCAACAATAAAATAAAGAAACGACAAATAACAAAAGAACTAAGTGATCATATCTTCGACGTTAAAAGTCATCTCGAATAAGGCGATGATGGGGAGGCGGTAGACAATGGCAGAGCTTGATAGCAAAGCCTTGTTTGACGCTCACATATAAAAGACGTGAGCAATGCGCATGGAGAATGCAGTGCGTGTGATTGTTCTCATTTCTTCTGTCATGGCGTATGCAATCAATAAATAGCGTGTTCTAAGCATACGAATCACAAATACTATTCATCATAATAATCGTATTAATCTGACGATTCTGCCATTGGTTTCTCATATATTTTCATAGTCAGGATTATCTATAGAAATACATCAGGTATTTACGTGAGGGGTCACGTGAAGGTTGCCAACATCCTAAGTAAAAGTGATTTCTAGGAATGAACTTGATTCCAACTTAAGTCACCGTCAAGCCATCAGTCCGTGTCGTTAACCCTTGAACCGCCGTTACTTTTAAAAATCTATGAATTCTACATTTTCAAGCAAATATGTAGAAAAATCCTTTAAAATGTTTAATTTTTCTTTCAAAATGTTGAAATGAAGGTGGATAATCTATATTATTTAGATTATTGTAATAACACTGTTTAAGTGGTCAAGGGAAAGAGAATACGGGAATAGACTAACAAAATGTGTTGACAGTAACATACAAATGTGATGGTTGTTCGTCCAACCGAGGAACAACATTGGTTAGTCAACTGGATATTGACTCCCGCCATACAGTTTTGTCTTGCGATGTTTATTGTGTATAGATCAGTTCATTCGTAAGTAACACAAGTAGTCCGCTACAACAATTACATGGAAACACATCTAATTTTGCATTTTATTCTTGCAAAGTTTTAGCTGTGCCACCTCCGACCTTCTTCATGGGGCTTTTGATTTTGACCTGTTGCAAAACTGATGAAGTGCTAAGCAATACTAAATTCTTACTGACCGTTTTTCTAGATTGAAGGTTCAAATTCTGGTACAGTCAATATATAATTAAAATTACTTCCTGCTTCTTTTCAGTAATAGGTTATAGAATGAGAACAATCTACCGCACGGGATAAATAAAGTGTTCGATTGGAATATCGGTAAAGATTCCTGAGTTAATACGATGCATACGTAGAAAGTCATTTTTTTGTGTTTCAATAACGCAAACAAATTTAATAAAAACAGAATATCTATTACATTATTGATACAGATATTCTTTTATACTTGTTTGTTTACAATTTGATTAATATGTACAAAAGGTGCACTGTTTCACAAATGAATTTTATACCGAAATCAGACGTTTACATGCTTTTATTTCATCATGATTCTTATATATAGTTTTTAGTCAAATGAAATCTACATGCAAAAAGTAACCTCATTTGCATATTCCATTTAAGAAAGGGTATTTGAGTAATTAGCTCCATGTTATTAATTGTTTATTGTAATAGAACATTGATGCTATATTTTTCGGGAACGTAGGTTTAAAAGTCCAACACACGTCTGACGAGGGGATAATTTCTCGAAATATATAGCATCGCGTAGATGCCACCTAATACACATTAAACAATACTTCAAGCAAACTACTTTAACCTCAAGAAGTAAGTTTATTTATTTGTGCTATGAGAGTTATTTCCCATTTAATTTTCGTAGATGAAAATAGATGTTCATATTATTTGGATTCAACGAACCACTGTTCTCATTTAAAGTGTAATTTGCACAACGTTTAGGTCGATGTAACCTCCGATCTTCTTCAGGTAAATCTTGTCCAACTTGGAAATGTTCTTGCCGAACTGGGAATTTAGAACGAGACCCTTTATTTACTTCACGGGGTTAACATTCTCTTGTTCCATCAGCCAAAGTAATTCGCAATTGTATTTTTCGGTCGCCCACAATAAGAAGTGAACCTTCAACCTTTACTTTTTCAATTGATTTTTCCAAGTACTCTCTCACCACCATCACTTGCATATTTAACACGGCCGGATAGCTCCTAATAGAACATTGAGTTCTTTCGCACCACTATTATCGAGACTACTACCAACACCGAAAAGCCACCATTATCTCAAGAACTGCCAATACCAAATGATGAACGATTTACCCTGGAGGAAGAATTGATAAGACCTTTTAGGAATGTCAGATAATGCGTCTGAAAGAAATTTCTCAACTGTCTTAAATCCAAGTTAAAATAGCTATTAAAACAATGATAGAAAAAATTCTCTTCGAAAGTTTGTTCGCAGAGTTGATTAAAATTACATATGCTACATTTTCAGAGACGCAATCTCCAATTTCATATGAAATTAGAGTTCAGGGCAAAAAACAGGACATCACTTTAGAAAATAAAGCTACAAAAACAACGTACATGATAAAAAGATACGTCAGTTCAAACAATTCCCCATCGATACAGTGCATGAGCTGTTCAAGACTATCATCTAGAGGCTTAGTTTTAAATATAAAAGAAATATTGATGGAATAAAACGTGGAGAAACAACCTTAAAGCAAGATTCCAGCACTTATCAAAATAATACAAGCAACGGGGTGAAATTATAAACCAGAATATTAGATTGTTTTGTAACCCCACACTGATGAAGCTCGGCTAGGACCCCTTTTTGTCTGGAAACTCGGCTTGGATCGACTGGTCCTTCTCTAGGGTTGTTACATTGAATCATTTATGCTGAAAGCGAATATCGAAGCCGCAGGCAGAAAGACAAACAGACACGTGAATTCTATTCTACAGAATTATTTCACAAACTTATGCACAACGTTTTTTTTACAAATATCGTCAGTTCTTAGTAAGTTTTTCAAAGTCTCAAATCTATTTACAGACAGCGTCAGACGGGCGGAGGAGGATGAAGAAGAGTCACGTCTTCAGGTGACGGCGGGTTACCTCGAGTTCGCGCACAACTCTTTCGGAAACTGCTTCGAAACTGGCTAATTTCCGTGCGACACTTGTATTAATAGTGGTGTATGGTCGGGGTTGGAAGTCTCCTTAGCCAATCAGATCACTCCACGGAATCGGGTACCCCCAGATATTGTCGGTGTGCAATTCCCAAATCTGTGATCTGAGATTTACAGACATGCTAATTCCCATTACCTCTAAGGTCATCATGTCAGTTCCGACATCTGACTTTGAGTTCACCGAGGCCAGACAGTATTATGCTTCAAGTTTCCTGTTATCAATTTTAACTGCAAAATATATTTCTCTGATTTCAAACAATATCTATTTTGACATGAAATAATATATATATATATATATATATATATATACATACATATATATATATATATTTGTATTCTCTATTTTAAACCCTCGGGTTATCTGTCGCTACCCAGGATCGATTAAAACGGTCTTAGCATGATTATGGCCCTCCTCGGGCCTCTGGGGGGGATCTAAAGCTCCTTCAGGTTGATTACGTCACAGTTTTACGGAAAGCTTATAACAAAAACGACAATCACGGCGGAAAAGTAACTCAAAACTAATAGTTAGACGACTATTGCTGTCTGTTTAAGATTGGCTGATCAATATATGGAATCAAGAGGCTCAAGTATTATTGAACACATGCAACCAAAGGGTTCGCAGATTCTTGAATATGGCTCAAAATAATAAAAATTAGCCAAATATGTCAAGGGCAGAGATAACGCTTGGAATAATAATACGGACGCTGGAATGATTTCAGAATCTCTACAAACTTTGCCAATTTTTTAAGGAAATAACTTATCTTTTTTACTATTATGTCTGGCGATAGAGCCGCTATGTTAATGGATAAATGCCTGGAGAGTTAACGCATGTGAGCCATCTGACATTCATTCTAAGGTTCTATGGGTCGGCTGCATTTAAAATACTACATGTAAATATCTCTATTTGATCATCTATAAAAACTTGAATATCCGTCTAACCCTTGGAACATACATCAGAGAGAACAATTGGAAATAAGTCATCTATACTCCTAATGCTAATTAAACAGAATTGAGATGGGGGAAATAATAAAATACAAAGGTGTTATGGACCCCAAGAAAAGAAACTGTATTCCTAGGAAGATCTTCATTATTCCATTATTAAGAGCAACCAGAATCGTGTAAAATGAATTTAAAACCTATCTGTTAAATACATTGAGTGAAACAAGTACAAGAGATATACAATCAATTCCGCTTAAAAAAAGGCTGTAAGAATCTTAAAAAGATACTGTGGTTGGACTCTTTAAAACAATGGGTTCATGTCAGAAACAAGTTAAGCAAATTAACATGAAAATGAAATCTATTATTATGAAATCACAACAGTTTATAACATGGAATAGGGCTTGAAATTTAACAGACCAGTAGAATATGAGTTGTTAGATTTTGAAACCGCAAAACTTTCAATCTTTCTAAGGCGGAACAGGATATATACACGCATATATATATATATATATATATATATATATATATATATATATATATATATATATATATATATATATATATATATATATATATATATATATAGACAGGGTGTCCAAAATGTCACTAAAGGGTTTTGCATGAAAATAGATTCTTTATTTTTGATATCTTTCTGTAATCTTAACACAATCTGACAAAATAATGGAGAATAATCTATGTAAGTTCAAAACCATTTAGTGACTTTTGGGGTAACTAGTATATATATATACTAAAGTGAATCCTCCAATTCTTATTCCACCAGAATGGATCAGAGAGGATTGCAGATTGGATTCTTATAAAGATGGAATCTATGTCTTCATAACCTGATAGTTCTATCTTTATTTTGTAGATATTAACTGTTTGAAATCAGACCTTGTCATTGACGTTCGTTAGAAGCATATGTGAGTCATTGAATTTCTCCACGCAGAAAACATTAAGCCGATTGCATTTTCGTGGACCTTTTCATTGTGGGTATTTACCCAGTCAAAATAGTTGCTAAAGTGTCAAAATTGACAGAAATTACAACCTGATAAGCGCAGTAAATTTATAAATTAGATGTGTCCATTAATGTTAGTGAATTTTCAGGTTTATTATCCAACAAACTATGGCTCGCGCAGTAACATCCATGGCTTAAATATTACGAAATTTGGTTCGCGTTTCTATTCAAGCTGATTGCAACAAGTACCATTTCTTTTTACTCTTGAAATCACGACCGTACGTTGAGTACAATATTATATGTAATTATCAATAGAGAAATTACTCTGTAATAATAAATTTAAAATCTGGATGAATTGAAATGTAAAGTCAGATCGTCGAATTAAAAAAAAACGGATGAGGACCGGTAAAACGTCCAAGATGGAAGAAAAAAAGTACATCATAATGGACGATATCGTATATTATTTATCGCAACCCGAAGACGATCCAGTAGTTAGATTATATATCCGGTCACATTGAGTACAATATCATATGTAATTATCAATAGAGAAATTACTCTGTAATAATAAATTTAAAATCTGGATGAATTAAAATGTAAATAACTGATAGATAAATCATATTTAAGCGTATTTTACAAACGCACAACGCCGGGTGCGGATTGAGTTTCAGAACGAAAGACGGAATTTTGGATTTTGTAATCATGCCTATGCGCATTTGTTTTTTTAATGAAGTGGTAAGTGTTTTTGTTTTTTTTACTTTGAGTTTATGTTGCCTCAAGTAAGAAGGATTTCTCCTATCTTCTGTTTTGTTTTGTGCAAGTTATATCTATGACTTTACATTTATTTGACTCTGTAAATAAGCGGTTCCCCGAGAGAATTCTGAAGGAAGGTTTAAATGCTAATAGCAGTAAAAGTAACTTTTTTATACCTTTCTATTTATTTACTTATTTATTTTGATAAAAAAGACTAAAGATTTTAATCAATTCATTATAACAATTAAAGAATAATCTTTTTGTCACCCTGTTTCTGGAGATACTTGTTGAATATTTAAATAAATATAGCTTACTTCCGTTTTTAAACGGAAGTTATGTTAGTTTTAGCAAATAATTAAGAAAAAATGAAATAAATTAAATGAATCAAAGTTAAATAATATTCATAAATTGAACAATTAAAACAATTCTTTTACTATAAACTGTTAATAATATAGAGTTAATTATTAACATAGATTTTCTTTAATGTTACATGTAAATGAAGTGCCTTCTATAACGTACATTTCTCTTTGAATAAAGAGTATATATGGAAAGAGCTGATGGAATAAAAGTATGTTTTAGTATGAAAATTAGTTTCTGAAACAGTTGACATTTTCTATATATTAATCAAATTGTGAATAAACCAACAAACATGAATACGACTTAATTATCTACTACTACTACTACACTACTACTACTACTAATAATAATAATAAACTAACTAAGTAATTAACTTAGTTGCACTTAACACTTCAGTGCAATTTTGTAGTGTATCCGATAATCAGAAGTGCATTAATAAATCAAGTGAGTTTGAATTTGTAGGACTATAAGACTTTTGTCAATTGAATATACCGTAAAACCGCAGTAATGTTTTAAATAAGCTAAATCATATTGTTATTATAATAACTAAACTAAATTATATTATTATAAAGCGTCATAAAACATCAAGCTCTGTAGTTTGTGTTTAAAGATTGGGAAGTTGTTTATTTATTTTAATATCATGTATATATATATATATATATATATATATATATATATATATATATATATATATATATATATATATATGTATGTATGTATATAATTGTACAACCGTACATTTCCGATCTCGCTTGTAGTTCATTGTGTCACTTTCAGACACGATAGCAAGCTTCTATTGCGCTTGGAATTTGTACACAATTGGGCAACTAGTAGACGGTATGCAACAAAAAAAAAACAGTTTGCATTAAACGGAAATGGAATCATGTCGTATTTCCTAGTGTGGCAATGTTATCGTTCCACCCTGTACATATTCAAATACCCTCATCAAAGTGTTATTTTTTTAATGTTTTTTTTTACACAGTGATCACCACTTATCAAGGCCCGGAAGCCACTCAGGGGTAAGGGTTATTGTAAGTACATTACGTTAGTGTGGAGATTTGATGAAGTGTTTACTTAAGGGGGCGGTTCATCAGGAATTTGTTAACGTTGGACTTGAAGACATCCAAGCTGTAGTCAGGTGGGAAGCAGGCAGACGGAACAGAGTTCCACAGGCGTGCAGTTCTAAGAATGCGTACTGCTTGTTTATTTTGTGCGGAGACGAGATTAATAGACCTGAAACAATCATAATTAATTAGTAAAAACAATTACTAAAATGAATTATTAAAAATAAAACAATCATAATTAATTAGTAAAAACAATTACTAAAATGCATTATTAAAAATAAAACAATCATAATTAATTAGTAAAAACAATTACTAAAATGCATTATTAAAAATAAAACAATCATAATTAATTAGTAAAAACAATTACTAAAATGCATTATTAAAAATAAAACAATCATAATTAATTAGTAAAAACAATTACTAAAATGCATTATTAAAAATAAAACAATCATAATTAATTAGTAAAAACAATTACTAAAATGCATTATTAAAAATAAAACAATCATAATTAATTGGTAAAAACAATTACTAAAATGCATTATTAAAAATAAAACAATCATAATTAATTGGTAAAAACAATTACTAAAATGCATTATTAAAAATAAAACAATCATAATTAATTAGTAAAAACAATTACTAACATGCATTATTAAAAATAAAACAATCATAATTAATTAGTAAAAACAATTACTACAATGCATTATTAAAAATAAAACAATCATAATTAATTAGTAAAAACAATTACTACAATGCATTATTAAAAATAAAACAATCATAATTAATTAGTAAAAACAATTACTAAAATGCATTATTAAAAATAATTAGTAAAAACAATTACTACAATGCATTATTAAAAATAATTAGTAAAAACAATTACTAAAATGCATTATTAAGAATAAAACAATCATAATTAATTAGTAAAAACAATTACTAAAATGCATTATTAAAAATAAAACAATCATAATTAATTAGTAAAAACAATTACTAAAATGCATTATAAAAATAAAACAATCATAATTAATTAGTAAACACAATTACTAAAATGCATTATTAAAAATAAAACAATCATAATTAATTAGTAAAAACAATTACTAAAATGCATTATTAAAAATAAAACAATCATAATTAATTGGTAAAAACAATTACTAAAATGCATTATTAAAAATAAAACAATCATAATTAATTAGTAAAAACAATTACTAAAATGCATTATTAAAAATAAAACAATCATAATTAATTAGTAAAAACAATTACTAAAATGTATTATTAAAAATAAAACAATCATAATTAATTAGTAAAAACAATTACTAAAATGCATTATTAAAAATAAAACAATCATAATTAATTAGTAAACACAATTACTAAAATGCATTATTAAAAATAAAACAATCATAATTAATTAGTAAAAACAATTACTAAAATGCATTATTAAAAATAAAACAATCATAATTAATTGGTAAAAACAATTACTAAAATGCATTATTAAAAATAAAACAATCATAATTAATTAGTAAAAACAATTACTAAAATGCATTATTAAAAATAAAACAATCATAATTAATTAGTAAAAACAATTACTAAAATGCATTATTAAAAATAAAACAATCATAATTAATTAGTAAAAACAATTACTACAATGCATTATTAAAAATAAAACAATCATAATTAATTAGTAAAAACAATTACTACAATGCATCATTAAAAATAAAACAATCATAATTAATGAGTAAAAACAATTACTAAAATGCATTATTAAAAATAATTAGTAAAAACAATTACTACAATGCATTATTAAAAATAATTAGTAAAAACAATTACTAAAATGCATTATTAAAAATAAAACAATCATAATTAATTAGTAAAAACAATTACTAAAATGCATTATTAAAAATAAAACAATCATAATTAATTAGTAAAAACAATTACTAAAATGCATTATTAAAAATAAAACAATCATAATTAATTAGTAAAAACAATTACTACAATGCATTATTAAAAATAAAGCAATCATAAGTAATTGGTAAAAACAATTACTAAAATGCATTATTAAAAATAAAACAATCATAATTAATTAGTAAAAACAATTACTAAAATGCATTATTAAAAATAAAACAATCATCATTAATTAGTGAAAACAATTACTAAAATGCATTATTAAAATTAATTAGTAAAAACAATTACTAAAATGCATTATTAAAAATACAACAATCATAATTAATTAGTAAAAACAATTACTAAAATGCATTATTAAAAATAAAACAATCATAATTAATTAGTAAAAACAATTACTAAAATGCATTATTAAAAATAAAACAATCATAATTAATTAGTAAAAACAATTACTACAATGCATTATTAAAAATAAAACAATCATAATTAATTAGTAAAAACAATTACTAAAATGCATTATTAAAAATAAAACAATCATAATTAATTAGTAAAAACAATTACTAAAATGCATTATTAAAAATAAAACAATCATAATTAATTAGTAAAAACAATTAGTAAAATGCATTATTAAAATTAATTAGTAAAAACAATAACTAAAATGAATTATTAAAAATAAAACAATCATAATTAGTTAGTAAAAACAATTACTAAAATGCATTATTAAAAATAAAACAATCATAATTAATTAGTAAAAACAATTACTACAATGCATTATTAAAAATAAAGCAATCATAAGTAATTGGTAAAAACAATTACTAAAATGCATTATTAAAATAAAACAATCATAATTAATTAGTAAAAACAATTACTAAAATGCATTATTAAAAATAAAACAATCATAATTAATTAGTAAAAACAATTACTACAATGCATTATTAAAAATAAAGCAATCATAAGTAATTGGTAAAAACAATTACTAAAATGCATTATTAAAAATAAAACAATCATAATTAATTAGTAAAAACAATTACTAAAATGCATTATTAAAAATAAAACAATCATCATTAATTAGTGAAAACAATTACTAAAATGCATTATTAAAATTAATTAGTAAAAACAATTACTAAAATGCATTATTAAAAATAAAACAATCATAATTAATTAGTAAAAACAATTACTAAAATGCATTATTAAAAATAAAACAATCATAATTAATTAGTAAAAACAATTACTAAAATGCATTATTAAAAATAAAACAATCATAATTAATTAGTAAAAACAATTACTACAATGCATTATTAAAAATAAAACAATCATAATTAATTAGTAAAAACAATTACTAAAATGCATTATTAAAAATAAAACAATCATAATCAATTAGTAAAAACAATTACTAAAATGCATTATTAAAAATAAAACAATCATAATTAATTAGTAAAAACAATTACTAAAATGCATTATTAAAATTAATTAGTAAAAACAATTACTAAAATGCATTATTAAAAATAAAACAATCATAATTAGTTAGTAAAAACAATTACTAAAATGCATTATTAAAAATAAAACAATCATAATTAATTAGTAAAACAATTACTACAATGCATTATTAAAAATAAAGCAATCATAAGTAATTGGTAAAAACAATTACTAAAATGCATTATTAAAATAAAACAATCATAATTAATTAGTAAAAACAATTACTAAAATGCATTATTAAAAATAAAACAATCATAATTAATTAGTAAAAACAATTACTAAAATGCATTATTAAAAATAATTAGTAAAAACAATTACTAAAATGCATTATTAAAAATAATTAGTAAAAACAATTACTAAAATGCATTATTAAAATTAAACAATCATAATTAATTAGTAAAAACAATTACTACAATGCATTATTAAAAATAAAACAATCATAATTAATTAGTAAAAACAATTACTACAATGCATTATTAAAAATAAAACAATCATAATTAATTAGTAAAAACAATTACTACAATGCATTATAAAAAATAAAACAATCATAATTAATTAGTAAAAACAATTACTACAATGCATTATTAAAAATAATTAGTAAAAACAATTACTAAAATGCATTATTAAAAATAATTAGTAAAAACAATTACTAAAATGCATTATTAAAAATAATTAGTAAAAACAATTACTAAAATGCATTATTAAAAATAATTAGTAAAACCAATTACTAAAATGCATTATTAAAAATAATTAGTAAAAACAATTACTACAATGCATTATTAAAAATAAAACAATCATAATTAATTAGTAAAAACAATTACTAAAATGCATTATTAAAAATAAAACAATCATAATTAATTAGTAAAAACAATTACTAAAATGCATTATTAAAAATAATTAGTAAAAACAATTACTAAAAGGCATTATTAAAAATAATTAGTAAAAACAATTACTAAAATGCATTATTAAAAATAATTAGTAAAAACAATTACTAAAATGCATTATTAAAAATAAAACAATCATAATTAATTAGTAAAAACAATTACTAAAATGCATTATTAAAAATAAAACAATCATAATTAATTAGTAAAAACAATTACTAAAAAGCATTATTAAAAATAAAACAATCATAATTAATTAGTAAAAACAATTACTAAAATGCATTATTAAAAATTAAACGCAGGCTAATGATTACAATGTTGAGATTGCAACCCTTACGAATTTGAGTATTTTTTAATTTCTCGTTTTTTTTTTCTTCGATTATACTTAAAAGAAAAAACGAAAACTAATTCTCCATTTTTCCCGTTCATATTTCAAGGCTTCCTGTTTAAAATTCTATCCGTCGTTTTCTCGTTTAAAATATGTCAACATCATTTGTGTTCATTCTGCTGTTGTTAAAAAGAAGCAAAAAAAAATGATTAACATTTTGTTTTTCAAATTCAAATATTTTCGTGATTCGTCTGTTTTTTTCTTTCTCCAATAAAATTAAAACAATACAAAAAGGCTATTAAAATGAAAACCTCGGGCTTATATTCTAAAGATACGTCTCTCCAGTCATTGTGTGTTGTAACGAAAATGTTATTTAAAAATAAATGTGACAAACATATGGACAATTGTATGCGGAGTATCTAAGCACAACAATTATATAATAATTATAATAAATGAGTGACGGAAATGTTATTTCAACTTGAAACGAGATAAACCGACATAATTTAAATTCCATAGAAGCGAAAAAAATTATTCCGATTATTCGAACTGCTTCTCTCATCGTGGATGCTATTTCCAAAACGTTTTTGACGATGTAACCGCTGACATCTTTAAGGTACAACTACCAGCATGGATTAAATAAATAGTTTCCTTCAGAATTACGTACAGATTAACGCAGATGAAGAAAGCCCTCGCTTATATCAGCCGAAACGATATGAGAATACCCCGATAAGAGGGCAATAGTTCATATAATTAAAAAGACAGTTTCAGTACATAGACGGTACAAACAGACCGACCAGTTGATGGTATAATTCCCTAATGTCAGCTTGTGGTTGAATTCAATAAAAGACAATTTTTACTAAAAACTTGACAACTCAACGGAAATTCCATCTGAAACTGAAAATCAACGAAAACGATATTTCATATGTTTACATCATTAACGAACTGACTGATGGATAGGGCCTTTTACAGCCTTTTATAGAGATATTTTATCAATAAGCGTGTTTAACGGCGTAGATGATATGTAAAAATTAAACGTGACAAAAGAACGTAAGGATCACCCGCCCGACGAACAGAGCCACTTTTATTGATGATTTGGCGCTTCGAAAAATAATCGTCATTTCATTATCACTGATCCTCGCTCATATCTTCCGTGAAAATATTTTGCTTGGTCGGATTCAATTTTTTATCTCATTTCCCCTTTCGATGAATAATAATAATAATAATAATAATAATAATAATAATAATAATAATAATAATAATAATAATAATAATAATAAATAGCTACAAAAAATTCCTTTAATAGAAAATTCATGCATGACTTTCCCCTTTTCCCCTTTCTATGGTTAACAATTCGATTATGTTTTTCCTCATATTAGCAAAGCAAACAAAAGAGGATGCAAAAATCCGTGTTCGTTGTTTTTTTTAGTTTTGTTTTGTTCGAACATTTTTCATTTTCTGTTTTAAAAAGAACATCTTTTAAACCATGTGAAGTTTTCTATCATAGGTGTGTTTCGACTATTTTACCGAGATCCAGTTGTGAATCATGAAAAAAGGAGGCATGTGTGATAAGGCGAAGCATGGGTGGTTAGTCCCAATTGAGTAACGGTTGCCGGCAGGAACAATGGACGTAACATACCAGACTCAAGTTTGGTCAAAACTGTTGTATCCCTTTTTTCAAATTACCTTTGGAGAACTTAACAATTAATCTACCATTCTTAAAATAGTAGGGTAAACGAGACCATCAATCATTGAGGGAGCAGGTAAAGTAGTAGAAAGTAATCAATAAAGTATGACCAGTTTGTTATGTATCCATATAAACTTCCGGTTTCCTTAAATTTATCTCTGTAATTGCGAACTTAGGGGTAGTTTAAGAAACAATTTTCTGGTGACATAATAATAATAATAATAATAATAATAATAATAATAATAATAATAATAATAATAACTAGCGGAACCTGTAGAAATTCCACAGCGGGCTCTTTCATCTCCATATATAATATTTTGATTGCAGAAATCCCCTCAAGATCAAAAGTAGCGTAGGTTTGCAACAACAGATGCTACACACAAATGCAATGCGTCTACCGTGACAGCCACTAACTTTTGTAGTTTACGACCACCATTTCTGCCACATTAACTCGTGATAATAAAATGCTACATTAAATCCAATGAGCAACATCACAATCGCCAGATCAACAGGGGAAGAAGTTCCTATCGTTTTCTCTCAATATCTAGTGCTCGCACCATACCAGTTGAGATCGGGTCAAATTCTATATTTGCCTATGATATTGTGGTTGCACCGCCATTAACTGGTTTTACATACATACACATAACATTGCCTGTCCATTTTCGATTCACAAATAATAAAATATTCCCGGCCTCATTCCGTCCATTGTGATTGGCTGAGCTCTGACCATTCTTATATTTGGGATTAACGGTATCCGCATCATAAACGAACGCTAACCTACCATTCAAATATGGCATCGCAATGATGCCTATTTTCCCTTCCGATTACATTGCTTCACTCTTTTTCTTAGATTATGCCGACAAAATATATCTGATCTTTAATACACCAAATAAAATACATCTTTTCTTTCCGTTATTACGTAAATTATCCTTATTTACAAATACTTCTACACGGCGAAATTTCGGTAGATGACGAACACAAGAACACGAAAACACGTAGGACGCAGACAACTCGATATCTCTTTCGTGCGCGCGTCTTTATATGTGGAAAATTACTTGTCTCCGCAAAATCTAATCGTAGTTTTTGTAATCAACCTACTCAGAAACTTATAGAAGTCTTCAATTTAAAACTATTTGAGGAGGTGGACCTATTGTTAAAACCCTTTTTTAAAACATATAAAAACAAAGTAGAAAAATAAAATAAAATAATAAAAAATAGTAAAAGTTATGAATTTATTAGGTATGTAGTTTTATGGCATTTTTATAATAAGGTTCAATCGCTCAGTATAGGTCGACGGTTTTCGTCGAAAAAACTAGTAAACGTTCTGAACTGATTTGGGTACGAGGGGCGTGCAATAAGTAATACCCCTGATCCACTTCCCATAGTAGTAAAGCAACGAAACTTGGCACAGTTATTAGTCTTTCTCTACATAGGAACCACCCAAAGTTATGCATTTCTCTCATCGTTTGATGCAGCTCTGGAGACCGTTTTTGTAGTCCCAATTGAGTAACGATTGCCGATACCCCAGGTGGTCCTCCAACCACGACGTGACTTCAGAAATCAAGGCTGCATCATCTGGGAAACGCTTCTCTTTCAAAAATAACTTCATAACTGGGAAGAGGTGAAAGTCAGAGGGTGCAAGGAGGTCATGCGAGTTGTGGACCTGAGCGTTTTCCTGCAGGAGGAGTGTATCTTTGGTGATCTTGCCCCGCTTCTTGATTTTGATAGCTTCCCTTAATTTCCTCAAAAGTGAAGCATAATAGGCTCCTGTAATTGTGGTACCCTTTGCCAGGAAATCTGTCATCACTACTCCGTCTTGGTCACAGAAGACTGTGAGCATGACCTTGCCAACGGAGAGCTGCACCCTTGCCTTCTTTGGAGGTGGTGAGTCCAAGTGTTTCCACTGCATTGACTGAGCTTTGGTCTCTGGATCATAGTGATGGGCCCAGCTTTCATCCTGTGGAATCAGTCTTTTGAAAAACTTTGACTCATCTTCTTGGCACATCTCCAAATTTATCCTCGAGCACTCGACGCGTTCTCGTTTCTGGAATGGTGTGAGCAACCTGGAAATTCATCTGGCAGACACCTTATGCATATGCAAATGGTTATGAATGATAGTTTCCACCGGCCCTGTACTAATCTTGACATCTTGGGCTATTTAGCGAATAGTAATGCGCCGATCTTCCAAAATAGCAGCTTCAAATTGACGGATAGATGCCTCATCAATGGCAGAAGGAGAGGGGCGACTAAGTCTGGTAGCTGTTTCCACAAACATCCGACCATGTTTGAATTTACGATACCAGCGTTTTACAAGATCATATGATGGGGCATTATCACCATAAGTTTCTTTCATTTCATCAAAAATCTCCTGTGGTGTTCGTCGTTTCAAATACAAAAACCGGATCACTGCTCGACATTCAACAGGCTCCATTTCACACTTGACTCGGTTCAAACACCTGTAAAACAAAGACCACAATTAGTTCAGAGCTGAAATTTGCCACATAACCCGTATAGATATAAATCATTGCTCATGCAAAATTTCAACTAGATCAGACAACTAGAAGTGCGCCAGGAGCATTACTTATTGCACACCCCTCGTAGGTTGTTTTCATGGTCGCTTTGGTTAATGACTTCCATAAGCTTTCGTTGTTTGCCGGACGTGCCGAGCGCCGAACGAGACTCGCGGAGAAACGGGATTTAAACGGCAGAAGGTATATATATATATATATATATATATATATATATATATATATATATATATATATATATATATATATATATATAGAAGGTATATATATATATATATATATATATATATATATATATATATATATATATATATATATATATATATATATATATGTGTTTTAGAAGCTAAAAAAATGCGGAAAGGACCGGAATCATGAGATTAAAGAAAAGAAAAACAAATAGACGGGTACGTTTGAGTATAGAAATATCTAACTGTTTATTCATCTATCATTCATCACCTCGTTCTGTTCTCTTCCGCCATCTTGAATATACTTTTGTTTTCTTTTGGTAGTATTTTGGGGTATTTTCTCCCGAAATTAATCAAAGTTCCATACCACCAACGGACTGTATATACACCGGTCATACCAACAACTTCGTTGCAAAATAATTATGCAACGAGGTAAGGAATGATGGATGAATAAACAGTTAGACATTTCTCTATTAAAACATACGCGTCAATTTGTTTGCTTGTTTTTTTTCTTTTCTTTACTCGCATGATCCCGGTCCTTTCCACATTGCCTTTGGCTTTTAAAACTTCTATATATTCCTTTACCAGCAATGCTTCAAGCAAACTCCAATGCACTCTTATATATATATATATATATATATATATATATATATATATATATATATATATATATATATAAAGCTGAACGTCTGTGGGCGTGTCTGGTCATGAATAGGCTCCTATATGGTTGACTATTAGAGAAAACTGATCTCATATAATGATAGAAGATGTATCCAGACACAGGAATGAGTATGCTTGATCTGGCATAATGATGATTCATTAAAATTGTGGGGTCTGCGTACGCAGCAGATCCACAAAGTATGGAAATAATTTTTTTTTAAAAAGCCGTTTACAAGTGTTTCTTATGTAGATGTACATAATAACACTTTGATAAGTATGTTTTAACTTAAATATGGATGGTAAAATAAAATTGTGGGGTTTGCGTTCGCGCCTGGTATCCATAGAATGGAAATAGGTACAAACTTTAATAAAAACTTTTCATATCTATCTGCGTAAGTATACTTTGATAATTATGTTTCAGTTTGATGAAATATGGTATAATAAAATTATGGGGTGTTCGTTCGTGCCTGACCTCCATAGAATGGAAATATGTCACAAAGTTTAACAAGGTTTTTTAATATAGATCCACAGAATATTGTGATAAGTGTTTCAGTGTGAGCAGGTATGGTATAATAAATTATGGGGTTTATCTATTTTATTTTTACTTTCATCATATTTTGCTTTGGTTTTGATACTCCCAAATTCGAAGCTATCACTTTACAATCCTTCCTTTTCATAACCTATCATACTTACATAAATTAGAGTCCATTTTCTGTAGGTTTTTTTAACCCAGTCAAAGATATATATATATTGAGAGAGAGAAAGAAAGAAAGATGGAAACAGCGACAGGATCAAAATAGAGTTGCCGCATGGCAAATTGAAGAAAGAAAAGAGAATAGAATCAGCAAGGAAGCACTCAAGACAAAAAGCGTTGGGTTGAAGGGTAGACTAATATATCATTTATGCAAAAATATTTAAACTGGAAAGACACGCCATGAATATTTCGAAACGTATTCAAACGGACTAAATGGAATCATTTGATTTATGGAATATAACGTTTTTTAATAGCATAAAAGGAACTCAAATCTAGATTTTCTGAGATTATTTCTAAATTTTAAGAAATGTGCTCATAAGTAATAGTTACATTTTACCATTTGTTTATTAGTATTTTTTAAATGCCTTTTTAAGTTCCGTGTTTTTGAGGGCAGGTACTTCTTGTTTTTGTTTGTTTGTTTTTTGTTTTTTGAAGATTTTCCAGTAGAAAACTTTTTATAGCATAGGTATTTTTTGCTGATAATACAAGATTCTAAAATTTTCCAGTAGAAAACTTTTTATAGCATAGGTATTTTTTGCTGATGACACAAGATTCTATAATACGCATAAAAGCAATGACAGAAACTCTAGAAAACGAACTTCGTCTATAGTCGAGTGGGACCGCAAACATATGGTAACATTAATGCTACTAACGGAAAACTTATTTCCTTTCACAACTACAAGATTTCTTATCAATAACCGATTGCCATGATAATTAACATCCTACATGAGAGTTCAGGAATCTAAATCCTTGGCTTAACATTCACAGGCAACATGAATTCGAACAATACATGTAGGGCATTGTTAAGGTCGTTACTAAGAAGATATGATAAATTACACTGGAAAGCATCTCATATCTTTGTAAAGTCACAGTTTGCCCAATGCATGGAGTATTGTTGTCACATTTGGATTTGTTCATCCAAAAAATAGTCTCAAAACAAATGAGTCCCGCACTGTCAGTCAAGCTCTAAGCTCTGCTCTATCGCCGCAATATTGCTTGGAGCTGTGCGCTAAATGATTTTAACAATTTAAATTTGAAATAGAATTAATTAGAGGTGCTCTTTACATCAAGGTACTTCATGCTTTGTCTGGAGCGATTTCCACAAAGAAATGAATCCAGTAAACATAGGTTATTATACAATCTATAGTTGAGGAGGAATAATATTTCGTTTATTAAGTATCACGGCGTAAAATGAATATAAAAAGATCCAATAGGAGTTGAAATTGGCTTGTCGATTCGCTGAGGTACTTCGGTTTCAATTATAGTAACTAATGCAAGTTTCTACCATGTATAGTGACAAGCTAAATAAAATAATACATACAATATAAAGCATTAAATATCGCAAGGTTTTCCATCGTTAAAAGTCTGCAAATGCTAGCGGAAATCTGAACGATACACCAAACCCGCCGTTCTCTGCTATAGAGTTGTTTAAAGGACAAAAGAAATCTACACTGATTAATAGAAGCAGAGACGACAAAAGCACTGGACGAGATCACGTGACCCTCAGCCATGTACTGAAGCACGCATGCGCATTATTTATATCATTATTGTTTATGGAAGCGATTCAGAAGTCGCAGTGCGTGCGCATGGTCGACGGGGGGTGTCTTTTGTTTTCTTTCAAATTGGATTCGGGCTTCTAAGCGTTGATTGTGTCTGCCGCTAACAAGGCCGCCATGGAATATTTGTACAGTGGAAGTGTCGAAAAACAACGGCATGATAATAGCGAATGCCCAGACGAAATAATTTTGCTTCTTTCGTGGCGTTATTCATGTGTTCCTTTGTTTTAGATTTTCTCATTTCCGGCAACAATTTTGTATACTGTAAGTTAAAGTAAATTATGTTTTCGTTTCACCTAAGTTCCTTTACTGTTCCTTAATTTTATCTTGCTGCTATTTTATTCATAATTCCTTTAAAAAAGTGTTTCAGGTATTGTTCTTTGTATATAAAGCAATATATATATATATATATATATATATATATATATATATATATATATATATATATATATATATAAACACACACACACATACACACATATATATATATATAACATGGCTTCATCTATCTATTGTGTGTATTGATATTCATATTAAAAACCCTCCTTTCTATTAGTATTTATTTGGTTTCCCACCAAAGCGACACAAGGTCGTTTTCATGTGGGGTTAAACCAGCTCCCCGAAAAAAAGGCAAAAGAGGCACTCTGGTTGTGTCCAAAAATAATAATTGTTCCAGTATAGAGGGTCCCCCCTCCATTGACTGACACAAATTATCTTAAGTGCAGCATCTGCAGAACAGATACTACACTTTCTTCCCGGCCCAAAGGCTAAGGTATTTATTTGCTTCCCAACCGAGCAAATTAGGCACAAGGCCGATTTTTAATGTGAGGAGTGAAGGGGAAATGGGGACCAACTCCCCGTGGAGTAGGGGAGCTGGTTAGTGACAATTGGTATGAAGGGTTGCCCCTACATTGACCAAGGCCTTATATGTGGGATTGCTCCCACATACGGTCTTTGCTTGCAGTATCTGCCGGAACAGGGTATTTATTTGCTCCCCCACCGAGCAAATTAAACACAAGCCCGATTTTTAATGTGAGGAGTGGAGGGGAAATGAGGATCATCTCCCCGGGGAGGAGGGGAGCTGGATAGTGACAATTGGTATGAAGGGTTGCCACTACATTGATCAAGGTCTTATTTGTGGGGTTGCCCCCACATATTGTTCTTGCTTGCAGTATCTGCCGGAACAGATAGTACACTTTGATCCTGGCCCAACGGCCAAGAACAACAGAAAAAAAGTAAGCTTCTTTTCTATTTAGTTGAAAAGAAAATACAATTTTATTATATATGGCTTGTGGAATTGCATTCTCTAGTAAAAGATCTAGCTAATTTGCATATTCTTTTAAACATTCATTTTAATTTATTCCCTATTCGTTTTTTTCGGTTTTCTTATGGGATGATTATCTAGAGTTAACTATTACGTGTAATTATATTCATGCAGATATTCTACAGGATTTATCCTTGCATAATATTTGCGTAAAATGTTTACAGGAAACACAAAATTGTTTCCATATATATTTATGTATACTTATATATTTTTGTTGCATCTATAAAAGTGAAAGTGTCAGTGTGTCTGTGTGTGTGTGTACATTTTCCTACGCTATAACTCTTTCAATTTTCAGTTTACAGACTCAAAATTTGATATACAGGGTACTGAGATTTGGGGAAATCTTTGTAATTCGTGTTCGACCAGAAATTTGGCTGTTAAGGGGTCAGTCAAAGTTCAAGGATTTTACCTTTAAGTACTCTACGAAACTCAATTTTGGGTCTAAACAGTTTAGATATAGGTTCCTTGGACATGGATCTAACTTAATAACTTGATTTGAACCCAAACAATAAATCTTAAGGGGTCATAATAGGAATCAAAGTTAAAAAAATTTTATGCTCAATATACACATCAAAACACCCGGGCAACGCCGGGCTGAAATGCTAGCATATTATAAATTAGCACTTCAGCTCGGCGTTGCTCGCGTGTTTGGGGGTGTATGTTGAGCAAAAAAAAAAAAACGAAAAAGTGGTTGTAAGAACGCCGGCTCGAAGCCGTACCGTGAAGGAGGAAAAGAACGGGGAAAAAACGTGACGTTTTGCTGTTACTACCATCGTTAAACGGGGGGTGACGTAGGTTTTAATTAAGGCTAGACAATCGAAAAGAGGGGGTGACTTTCGAAAATATCGGCGAAAAAAGTGACCCCCTCTGGAGAAATTAATATTTTTAGCCAATTATTCGGTATTTTTCGTCTGAAGGCTCGAGCTTCAAACCATACTGATCTTGTGAACATCCGTCGCCTCTGTCGAAAGTTGTAGGCAGACATGCAAACATACATACATACATTTATATATGAGTAGCTTAAATTTTCCACCCAAACCGATTAAAAAGCTTGCCCTATCTCCGAATATGCTTTATGTAAAATTTCAACTGTTAGGACCAGAAATTGTCTGAGTAATTTGGTAGAGACCGCAGAGGTCAATTTTTTTTAAACTTTGACACCTATTATGACCACTTAACATTTATTGTTTTGGGCTCAAATCAAGTTATTACGTTAGATCCATGTCCAAGAAACTTATATCTAAAATTTCAATTCTTTATACTTAAAATTGTCGGAGGAGTTTGGTAGAGTTCTCAAATGTCAAATCGTTGAACTTTGATCCCTTACCAACTAAATTTTTGGCCGAAAAAGGATTAAAATATTTTTCTAAATCTCAGTACCCTGTATATCAAATTTCGAATCTGGAGACTAAAAATTGACAGAGTTAATTCGTAGGGAAATGGACACAGACACACACACACACACACAAAGACAGACATGTTCACTTTCATAGATATATAGATTGATATATGTAGTTTGTACACAGTAGTTCAACATCTCTATTATATTGTCAATTGAGATGCAAGTGCGATCTTTTAGTGAGACATCTGATGTCAGCTTATTCCGTACCACTGTCAGAGTCTTATCAGTGGGTAATTTAGTGAACAGACACATTACATCTAGACTCACCATCTGATTGAAATGAATGGGAGCATTTTTTATTATTTCCACAAAGTGAGCTGAGTTTTTGACGTATGATGTAGACTTTGTGATGGGATCTGATATATATCGGCAGGAATAGGGTCTGGCGATGGGATCACTATTGTCCCCGGTACTGGCTAATGCACACATGGAATACTTTGAGGAAATTGCATTCGGATCAACAACACTAAAGCCAAAAATATGGTTGCCATATGTAAATGACGCATTTATACTCTGGCCCCATCAGGAAGATGTTAAACGTAACTAGACCATGTGAACTCGATCCGTCCAACTATACAGTTCACAACGGAAAAAGAAAATACCAATAAATTATCGTTCCTAGATGTGCTGATAACTCGCACAGGTCAGGGGTTTATGTTATGTGTATACCGAAAGCCAACCTTCACTGAACAGTATCTAAACTACAACTCCCACCATCCATATAATGTAAAGAAAGGAATCGCCCATTGCCTACAACACCGAGCAAAGGTAATATGTAATAATATCAGTGCATATCAAGAGGAGATGGACAGTTTAGGAGAAAACCTCCACCGAAACAACTATCCAGTGAGCATGATATCAGCTCCAAGAAATCTAGATCAAACACAAAAGGATACCCCTCAGAAACTCACTACAGCTTGTATACCATATATGAAGAGCTTTTCTGAAAACTTCAACGAATATGCAATCCATATGACACCAGGACAGTATTCAGGAGTGATTCCACTCTCCGGAAACAACTAGTTAGAGTCAAGACTCCTACAGAAAAAATCATGACTAAGAGCTCTGTATATGAAATCCCATGTAAATGTGGAAAACTATACTGAGGTGAAACGTGTCGTACCGTTGAAAGTACGGTTACAAGAACATCGAAAAGCCGTAGTACGTGGAGAGACTGAAAAAGAAAAGAACGAGGTAAAACCTAACGTTTATGCTGTTACGACCACCGCCAAACCGGAAGCGACATTTTTTTAAATTAAGGCTAGACAATCTAAGGGAGAGGATAACTATCAAAAATATCGGCGAAAGGAGTTACCCCCTCTGTAGAAAAGTGCCTAGTAGAAGGGGTAGATATTAATGTTTTAGCCAATGTTGCGATATTTGTCGTATGAAAGGTCGAACTTTAAAACGATGCTAGTCTTGGGAAAATCCGTCGCCTCTATTGAAAGTTTAAGGCAGATATGCAAACAGACATACATACATACCTTTATATATTGGTAACTAAAACTTTTCGACCGAAACTGATGAAAAAGCTTGCCCTATCTCTGAATACCCTTTATGTAAAATTTCAAATATTTAGACCAGAAATTTTCTGAGTAATTTGGAAGAGACCGCAGAGGTCATTTTTTTTTAACTTTGACCCCTATTATGCCCTCTTAAAATTTATTGTTTGGGCTAAAATCAAGTTATTAAGTTATATCCATGTCTAAGGAACCTATATCTAAAATTTCAAGTGCGTAGACCCAAAATTGTCGGAGGAGTTTGGTAGAGTTCTCAAAGGTCAAATCGTTGAACTATGACCCCTTAATCGCCAAATTTCTGGCCAAAAACCAATCACACCGATTTTCCCAAATCTCAGTACTCTGTATATCAAATTTCGAGTCTGTAGACTAAAAGTTGACAGAGTTATTGCGTAGGGAAATGTACACAGACGCACAGACACACAGATACACAGACACGTTCACTTTTATAGATGTATATATATATATATGTATATATATATATATATATATAGATAGATAGATAGATAGATAGATGGATAGAAAAACAAAAAATATATACGTATATATATATATATATATATATATATATATATATATATATATATATATGGAAACAATTTTGTGTTTACTGCACTTTTTACGCAAATATTATGCAAGTATAAATCATGTAGAATATCTACATGAATATAATTACACGTAATAGTTGACTAAATATCATCATTCCATCAGAAAATCGAAAAAACTAACAGGGAATTGATTAAAATGAATGTTTAAAAGAATATGCAAATCAGCTAGATCTTTTGCTAGTGAATGCAATTTTACGACCCATATATAACAGCCTTGTATTTTCTTTTTAAATAAATAGAGAAGAGAGTTTTTAATATGAATATCAATACACACAAGAGAGTAACGAATTTATATGAGTATAGATAGATAGATAGATAAATAGAAGATAGATGTTGTATAATATATAACAGTAATATATATAGTGTATAGTTGCTTGATTTACTAATATACGTAACATACGTTTATATTCTCTGATTTTCAAAACCAGACCCAGTACATGGTATATAGATACTAAAATCGGATTAGCGTATTTTGTTGTTTTTATTCTGTTTTCTATTTTTATCTTGCTATTATTTCATTTAGTATCATGAGGTATCGTTTTTATATACAATACACACACACACATCTATCTTCTATACTCCTATAAATTCGTTTTTCAAGCGTGTGTATTGATATTTATATTAAAATCCCTTTCTCTATTTATTTAAAATGAAAATACAACTTTGTTATGTATGTGGCGTGGAATTGCATTCACTAGCAGAAGATCTAGCTAATTTGTATATTCTTTTAAACATTCATTTTAATTAATACCCTTTTAGTTTTTTCGGTTTTCTTATGTGATGATCACCTTTAGTTAACTATTACGTGTAATTATATTTATGTAGATATTCTACATGATTTATACTTGCATAATATTTCAGTAAAACGGTTATAGTAAACACAGAATTGTTTTCATATATATTTATATATACGTATATATAAATCGTAAGCGGAATGTTTGGTTTCGATTCTCGGTGGTGGCGCACGCGTTTTTTTAATTTTTTTTAACTTTTTAAGTCATTACTATATATTGCGTCCAATATAATCTATAATATAAATCTCACCTGTTTGTTTAAATGTATGTATATATGTGTGTATGTTTGTCTTCCTAAAACTTTCGGATTTTCACGAAATCGGTATCGTTGTGAAGCCGACCCTTCGGACGACAAATACGGAAAAATTGGCTAAAAACATTAATCACTACATCCTCAACTGGGCGCTTTTTCGCCGATGTTTTCGAAAACCATCCTCTCTTTTCGATTGACTAGCCTTAATTTAAACCTACATCACTTCCGGTTTGGCGATGGGCGAAACAGCAAAGACGTTACGTTTTTTTCATGTTCTTTTCCTCCTTCGCGGTACGGGTTCGAGCCTGCTTTTTTTGGGGGGGGCTCAACACACACATCCAAACACCCGGGCAACGCCGGGTACCCATGCTAGTATATATATATATTACTATATTATGTATATTGCATAGTTTTTATTAGATGAAGCTAATAAAGAATATCTCTTAAACTAGGTAAACCTATCAAGATATAAAAAGCTCAACATAGTTAAGAGGAGCAAGCAAGCATATTAAATAAAAGATGAAGAATAAAAGTTACATATAACATTTTTATATCATCAGATCAATAGTGAAATAAGAATCAAGGGACAGAAAACCCTCTTTAGACCATGGTATTCTGAAGCTAAATGCTTATAATCAGGAGAGGAAAAGAGCCAGCCTTATACCAAATATAAATAAAAGCTTACTTAATAACATATATATTTGAAATTAAATAAGTGTACGTTAGACAATGAAAGAAATATAAAAAATGAAATTAATCTATAAAGAAGGGAGTAAGCATACGTGAATAGGAGGGTAAAAAATGTAAGAAAAGTATATAAATAAATGATAGTAAAAAACATAATTCGTCTTCCATATTTTCCCTGGCTATAAAACATAAATAAATGATAGTAAGAAACATCCATAGCCTTTGAACCCCTAAGGGGCATAGGTCATCTACAACTTTGTAGATGCTTTTGTAGCGACTGAGTTCATTTTACGAGGTAAGGGTGCTGGCCCCAGGCCCAACCTTTCCAGAAGTTACATACAGTGCCTAGCCTTCCAAAAATGGTAACCCATCTGGTATTGGCCAGGCTCAACGTTGCTTAACTTCGGTGATCTGGCGCGAACCGGTGTCTCAATGTGATTGTGCCATACAGTAAGAAACATATTCACTAAGAAATAACGTGGAACATAGAAAGAAAAGAAAGGAAATGACAGTACATAAAGAAGAGAATGTAAAAATCTCGGAATAGGGATAGAAAGAATAGGTAAAAAAAATACTGAAATCTATATATATAAAGCAAAATTTGTGTTAGTGCGTGTGTGCATTTTTTGTGTATGTTCGGCAAAGGCTTTTGGAGAAGGGGTGCTCGGGCCTTTTATATGCTACCTAGATTATAATATATATTTGGGAACTATTGTCGCAGTATTTCTTAGTATCCGCGTATTTATTTTACGTTTCTGTTTATAAACGAAACCGAACCCGTAGCAAAATGAACCTACCTGCCACTCGTGCTCGGGACGTCCAGAAAGCAACGAGGTTTGACAAAAGCGGCCAAAAACCTGTAATATCATACAATTGCTATTCATTTAAACACCCCCCATTTTATGGCGAGCTGGTTTTCACAAACATTTTGGCAGGAAACAAACAACCTATGTAGAAACTGGCTTGCAGCCAAAATTAAGCACGTTTCATTCTCCTATGGCGTGATGTTTGACCTTATTAAATATACGCACCTGTCATTTAACTTTGTAATTGATTAATTCGTTAATTTCACCAATTATCAGTTCTCTGCCCGCGTAGCATGGCGGTAAGTTGTCAGCCTATTGACCGCAAGGGTTCGGGTTGGAGCCTCCCTACCTACCAGAACATTTTTTCTTTTACACCTCCAAGCACCTGTGAAAATATTATATAAAGGTAAAATATACGTACAGTAAAAAGTAAATACAAATTATAAAAATAAAAGGAAAAAGGAAAAATCCAAATTTTATAAAAAGTCCACAGGTAAGTCCTAAAGGTGTGCAAATTTTATAAAAACTTCGTAGTAAAGTCCTTAAAATGGTATTTTGGGGAGAGAAAAGAAAATAAGTCAAAAATTGAAATCCAGGTTAAATTCCTTAGTAGGAAAGTCTACAAAATTCTTCCAATTATATTGAGATGATTAAAGCAGAGAAAAGAGTGTGTAATTGAAAATATTAGGTCCAACATATGAAATACGGCTCCAATTCATTTCATATTAAAATATACATATCAAACACCGGCTAAAGGCATAAACAAAAACAATTTATCCTCTAGACACAATATATACTTACAAAATTACACATTAGACAACTTTGATATTGTTATAGGTCCTCTTACTCTGCCTAAATTACTGATTTAGTTGACCCTTCACCTCTTCTTATGAGAAGCCTTGAACATCGAAAGTCCATGGTTTAAAGAGGTCTTCCCCTCCTTTTATTTTTTCTTTGTCCTATTTGATCGGATGATATTATAAAGTCATATGTAACGTTTATTTAGTGATAGTGTACTCCTCATTTTGTTCAAAGATTCATTTAGATATAAATACATATAAATATAAATAAAGTAATTAAACTTATTTACAGATAGTTTTAGTAATGGATGTTTTACATGGTAAACCATGCATTAGAACATGATTTGTATAAGCAAGAAAAATACATTCTGAACCACCGATTGCCATGATAAATAACACCCTACCATAGAGCCCAGCATTGAAACTCTTAGGCTTAATATTCATAGGCAACATGAACTGGAATAAAAGAAACATTGGGAAGATTGCCATCACTGTTGTAAAGAATATGCGATCCCTTTATCCTGATAGGAAATTATTCGCACAGGGATCATCCTATAATTTTACAAAAATCATACAGTATTGTTGCCACATCTGGGCTAGAGCGTCTGCAATTAATAGCTCATTTTTAGACGGTGTTCCAAAAAGTTTAATAGGTCAAGCACTATCGGCTACTTAAATCAAATGTGTTTTGATGAACTCATGGAACTTACGCCCCTTTGACTAATCTGACAAGAGCAAAATTCCATCCCTTTAATGTTAAGGTCTCCAGATGTCATTACGGTTCTAGTCCAATAGTTTCTTTTCCTGAACTGCTAGACTTTGGAATTCTCTATCCGTTTCCTGCTTCACGGACTGTATTAAGATGCAAAAGTTAAAATGTAATTTGAACAGATATGTGACCGCTGAACTCCTCTATGTTCTCTGTTAGACACGATCCCAAATAGTATTCCCTTATGTTCCAAGGTACAATGTCTTATCTTATTTGAGGTGAAAATGACTTAAAAATGCTAAGCGCTTGACCTGTTTGAACATTAATATTAAAAAGTTCAAAGGTCCATATAAATAAAGCATTCTCGAGTTCTACCAGTCAGAAAATCGTCTGGTGATCTTTAGATTCGTAAACAAATCTTAAGACCAACATTTTCAATGCGATTGTGAAGCATGTTCGGGGCAATTGCAATTAACAAGAGGATGTGTTTTTTTATATAAATAGGGTCACCACTTATTAAGGGCCAAGGGTAGCTCGAGGATGGGAGTTAATGTGTGTAGAATGGTCAAAGGGAACATGTCGTAATCGTTAGTAGTGAAAATTTGGTAAATTGGATTACTTAAACATGTTGCTCATCAGGACTTGAAGACAAGCATATTTTAGTCAGTTGGAAAGCAGGAAAACAAATAGAGTTCAACAGGCGTGCAATTCTAAAAAAGAAACTTTGTTCATGGCATCTGCGTTTAGATTTTGACACAGATAAAGTGGGGAAAATTATTGATAGTGGTTTCAGTTAGACGAGTATTTTTCGTAAAAGTCAGAAGAGAAGGGGCCGTAGATTGGAGCTTAGATGAACACTTGCCATGAAAATAATGTTAAAGCAGTAACAGGTTCGCAATGTCTCTTCTGTGGGAATAAGGTTGCAAGGAAGAGAAGAGGGCAATACCCACGGGGCTACGAAGTCCATTTTGAACTTTGTCAAATCAGGATAAGCTATTCTAGCAGCTCTATATCTGAAGAGAATTGCATCATCTACTGGAGAGGTAGGGCGATCCCACTATTTTCCCAGCAACCATAGCAACGGATTTAATGTACGTGTTTCATATCAGATCAGGAATAAAGGTCAGACCTAGAAGCTTTTCAAAACATGGAGCCTCCCCAAGACGAGATCTACTCATTTCCATTGATGCCAGACGGGGATCAAAGCGTTGATGATGTAAAAGAAGAAGCTTGGTTTTAGATGCATTAAAATTAACCAGCCACCTCTTTCCCCATTGCACCACGTGATCAAGATCAGATGAGAGAGAGCGCATCAGAGAGAACTTTAAGGTGTATCTACAGATGGTAGTTTCGTGAGCATAAATGTCTATAAATCATCTTATAATATGATTTCAGAGATCATTTGTGCAGATCAAGAAGAGAGATAGGTTAAGGAGAGAACCCTGAGTGACTCTATCATTGATACTGTGAGCTTCTGATTTCTTCCCATGAACTATTACTCTTATGAATCTATCAGAGAGAAATGATTTAATAATTGAAAATACATTTGCAGCCATACCGTAGTTGAAGGTCTTGTGGAGTAGATCTTTATGCCATACCCTATCAAAGGCTTTTGATGTGCCTAAGGCAATTGCCCTATAAATGAAGCCTCCGTCGAGAGATTTGTTAATTCTATGATATATAACTGTTAGCACATCTGTTGTGGATCTAGCAGAACGGAAACCATTTTGTATATCGATGAGAAGGATATTTTGCTAATGTAGTTGAATACTTCTCAATTTAACACAGATCCCAGCAACTTACTCCTGACGCACAGGAGATCGATTGGTCTGTCTTGAGAGAGATGACGGATCATCTGAATTTTTAAATACGGGACAGACTGATGATGTTTTCCCAGGTGTTGGGAAACAATTCCAATGAAGACAACGCTTTAACAGCTTTGTAAGTATGGGAGCTAGTTCTGGTTGAAGCTGTTTAAGCACTATAACAGGAATGTCGTCAGGGCCAGTTGCTTTACTGGAATCGAGGCTTTTATTCAGGTTGGCAACATCGCGCACAGATAATATATCGCATACAGTGTTTTCAGATACAAGAGGAAATGCGGGGGTTGGTGGCCCTGGTCGCATAGTGTAGAATAGTGTAGAAAGATTTTAGTAAAGAGTTTGTCTTTGTCCGATGCTAACGCGATTGCACACCTCTATTCAGGACCCTGTTTGTTATTTGCCAAAATTGCTTGGCACCAAACCGTTGCTAAACTACTTTGCTCTTGACGGACTGAGCGAACACTTCTCCCGAGTTCTTTGTTACTTTTTTACAGTAGTTGCTTGCAGTCCTGAAGGCGGCTTCAGTTTCAGTACATCTAGTAGGTTGGAAGCAATGGAAATAGTGATTTTTGTGCACAATGGCAGCAGCATATTCTGCAAAAACCCACGGCTGGATGTTAGGTTTTTACTGAGATTTTTTGCAGGCTATGAAGCGGACTATACCTACAATTAACCATTCGGTCCGGTCTGATATTATGGTGGATATGGTCTTTATCAACATGGGACGTAGAGTTAGATCTAATATCAATGTAGGAAAGCTATTCCAGTCAGAGTATCTATATACTGTACAATGGAGAGGTTTTTCAGAGGACTTATTATATTTTTATTTTTCTTAACGGAGACAACAAAGTGGTGGGAAAATCCCAGTGGGGACAGAACGGTAGATAAACATAGCTAAGGGCAAGTTGTGAGAATAAGGTATAGGAGACTTGCATACTAATCATCAGAGTCAGGCACACGGGTGGGTTTGTGAACAATCTGAATTAGGCCATAAGCAATGGAGAAATCATGACGGAACATCCCCTCGTCATCTGTCAGAAAATAGAAAAAATAGCAAACTTTTCAAAAATTAGCAAACTTTTCAAAATATTTGTTTAAATTTCACAAAAATCAGGGAAATAAGGCATCTTGTTGTGCTCTTGTACGAAATTTTACTTTTCCAAAGTCAGAAAAATATTGACCTACAATAAAGCGATACATAGGGTTTAGTAACGACTCGAAAAATGTATTTGACACGTTTTTAAGTTTCGATTAGAGGAGTCTATGTACAAAACCAGATAGCCTGGAGCAAAATCAATTCGTATAAAATCTGTTTCTGTGCGCATTTAATCATGGCGGCATTTTTTATCATAGCAATATTCTTATGATCTCAAAACTGATGCATAGTGGTGGTATGTGTGAAAAGTGGAACGAATATAAAGAAATATATACTTGTATTAAACGGCATTTTTCTCAGTTTATGAGATACATAGAGATTCGACCAAATCTAAGCAATATTAGTGTTACGGCTTTTTCTCTACATAGTTGTAAAAAATTATACATTGTTCTTTTCTCTCTCTCTTTCGCTCTCTCTCTCTCTCTCTCTATCTATCTATCTCTATCACTCTCTCTCTACTCTGCTCTAAAACTCTGCAAACCTTTCCACATATGTCAATCCTCAATAATGAAAAATCTCAAGAAACAAAACAAGATTAGATTCAGAACGCCAACTCTTAACGTAGACCCTCCACCACTATCACTAACATTAAAGCTCTATGTTTCAACCTTCCAGAGATTAAAATCCAATTACAGGTAAATAAACCTGACCTATTTTTCTTGTGTAAAACTGGCATTGGACTAACTTTGGATGAAATCGCGATTAAATGATATTCTAACTTTAAATAAAAATCTGATCCCGACAATCGTCATATGCTTACATTAGAGAAGATCCTAATTTGCCTTACATGTGCTTCAGAAGAACTTGCTCACATTATTATCTGCCCTCTCCCGCCCCCTTTATAGCGGAGTTACTATCATTGAAAGTATCTTGGCCACATTCTGTTTACTAAACCCCTGGCTAACGTTCACCCATGCGGAGACTTCAATGTTTACAATGTTAAATAGCTAATCAACTCCAACAAGACGGCTGATGAGAGATACTGTCATGATTTCTTGATTGTATATAACCTAACAATTGTTCAGGAACACACTCGTATGCTCGACTCAGACAAACAATATACAAGTCTCCTTGATCTTTTTCTTGCGTGACCAAAATTGTGCTCATCTTCGGTCTTCATTGGGATCTTCCGATCAATCAGCTGCCTCAGTTAAGATAAAAACAAAATGAAATAAACCCTCACATGTAGCTCTCCATCGTACTGTATATCGATACTCAATGTCTAATAGAAATGACGTCAGAACATTTATATCAGATATTCCTTTGCACTCCATGTTCAAAAAGAACGTTTGCTCTATAATATTTGACTTGCTTTAATGCTTAATTGTCAGTATTTACCGTTGCATGCCCTCCAACAAAATTCATGAAAAGCTTAAGAGCCAGCTGTGGTTCATCCTTAGAATTTTCCTCTGCCATAGAAACCACTATTTCCATTACTTCCAACGTAATAAATGTTGTGTCATTAATGTCATCTTTAGCACTGCTTAAAACCATTGCAAAAAAGTAATAAAGAATGGAAGAGAGTCGTATGCTCAGAACGTCAAGTTTAAAGTAGCTGAGCAGCGGCTAAGTTCCCACTAGTTTTTGTGGATAACAAACAGGGCCCTGAACAGAAACGTGTCTTCTATTCCTAACCTCATACATGAACTTTGAGTAATTTCATCAGCATCGGAAAAACCAAAAGTCTTTGCCAAGAATTTTGCAGCAAATTCTACCCTTTGCAATTAGGATCACCTACCCCAAGTATTTCCTACCGGGACTGAAAACACACTATGTGACATACAAATATCCGTACGTGCTATTGCAAAGCTTATCAAAAACCTTGATTCCAGTAAAGCTACTGGCCCCCACGGCAATCCAGTTTGGGGGCTTATAAGTCTCCAACCAGAACTAGTTCATATACTTACAAAGCTGTTTAAACCTTGCTTTACGGTAAAATGCTTCCCAACATACTGGAAGACTTCGTCAGTCTGTCTCGTATTTAAAAATTCGGGAGATCGATATTTCCCTCTTAATACAGTCCAATTCGTCCCTTGTACGTCGTAAGTTGCTGGTAGCTGTAATAAACAGAGAAGTGATCAACCACCTCACCAAAAATTACCGGCTCAGTGATATGAAATATGGTTTCTGTTCTGTTACTATATAACTTTTATATCGCATAGGATTAGTGAATTTCTCAACATTGACTTTGTTTCTAGAGCAATAACTCCCGACACATCGTAGGCTTTTGATAGAGTATGGCATAAAGGTCTACTTCACAAGATGTCCTTTCAATTATTATATCCCTTCTCTCTGATAGACTTATAAGAGTAGTCGTCATAAGCAGAAATAATAGTATTAGCACTAGCATCCCTCAAAGTTCCATCATAGGCCCAACTATCTTCGTGATGTTTATTAATGATCTCTGATATCAAATTCTTAGATCATTTGTGAACATTTATACAGACCACACCACAATCTATGGCAACATTTCAAAGGCCAGCTCGTCCAAAATCTTTCTGATTCTTTTTTTCTGATCTTTAGAATGTAGTGTAATGGGCAAAAAGGTAGTGGGTTAATTTTAATGCATCGAAAACCAAGCTCCGTGTCTTCTGAAACTGATCTTCACTCTTGATCTGAAATGGACCGCATACATCAAATATATTTCCAAGATCGATGGAAAATGGTTGCATCACTCTGCTCATGTAAGCATCTCACTGCCGATCCGATTGTCTATCTGAGCCAGGTACGCTCTAAAATAGAGCCCTGTTATCACATCTGAGCAGTTGCTGATCGGCGCGTTCTATCCAAACTTGTTCAAAACCGGCTTCAAAACCTAGCAGGTGACGCCCTTTTTTCTTTCCTGCAAACTGTTTCCCAAATAAGAAATGTTGCGAGTGTGTTTTTGCTCTATCTTTATTTTCATGGCAAGTGCTTGAGTGAACTCCAATCTATGCCCTTCCCTTTGCCAAACTTATGTAAAAATGATTTGACTAGCTACAACCACTATATGCGATTTCCACTACTTTCTATCTATGCCTAAAACTAAACTTTTTTACCCATAACTGCCCGCCTGTGGAACACTGTTCTGCTGGGCTGCTTAACGACATGGTAGCCTTTAATACTAATGTAAACAAATTCTTGTTAAGGCGTCCCCATAAATAATCAAATATTCTTGATTTATACCATCAGCAATTACTTACATTCATTAACTTTTATCCTTGAGTGACCTTCAGGTCTTGATAAGCGGTGACCCCGCAAGTAAAAAAATCTCCTTTACATCTCAGCTATTTACTTAGTAAAGAAGTTAACAATATTACCTTTCCTCTTTGTAATCACCAGTTAAAATGCTAAATTATATCTTTCTTGTGGTCTTCGTTTTATCAGATTTAAGCACAAGAATCTAGCTAGTCTGGTAAAGTATTCAGCTCCGTGTTGTTACTTGAGGAAATACCACTTGGAGAAGGTGCACCATTCCTCGTAAAATCCAATGCAGACTGCCTTTGGGCCGCGAATGCTATGTTATTTTGAATATTAAGTCAAGGTTTACCTGTACTGAAAGTATCTTCATTCCAGGTTGTCCCAAAAAACCTCCGTACATTAGACACTCGAGGACAGAGTCTAGTAAGCATTTAAATTATTTTACCTGTGTATGCGTATGTTTGTTTATGTATGCGTATGTATGCGTATGTTTGTGTGTGTTCGTTATATGTATGCGTATGTTTGTGTTTATTCGTTATATGCATGCGTATGTTTGTGTGTGTTCGTGTGCGAGATTTCGCTTCCTATTAACTACAAAACTGTCGGAATGACTTTTTGTAATTTCACATGCATGTATATTATGTGTCTGGGGGTGTTCGTAGATAGGTTTTGAATCGGAATGCCTGCAATAAGTATCGAAAATCAATAATCGAAAAAATTAAATTAAATTAGGAACAGTCAGATTTGAACCAATGTTTACACCCAAATACAGCCTAACATCACAAACACATTTGCGAAGTTTTATCATCGCGCAAGAAGAACCGCCTGGCCTATTAAATCAACAGCTCGTTCTTTGTATAAGAGAAACCCCATAATATAAAAGATCTGATTGATGGATGTCAGATTTGACCAAAATAAGCACTTTAATACTCAATATTACAAGTCACACATATTACAAATATCATTGCAGGTGTTTTGTCAAAAGACAAACAAGCTACAAATCAACTCAAGATTCTCTTATAAAACAGGGACGCGTTCTAAATGAAAATTTCTTTTTAGATCACAATTGCACCTTTAAGTGAAGCCGTTATGTAAAAATACTTTATACAACAGTAGGTTTTATATGTAGACTACAAGTATTGTAGATTACGTCGTAGGGAAGGTATGGAAACTTCCTCTCGGTGCACCGAGGTTGGTCCCCGATTATAGCAAGCAATCAAATAATTTGATTAAAAATGGAAGATTTCACCGATTTTGATGACAATAAATGTATTGTAAGTGTGGAAGATTTGATAATCTATATTTAACCCCGGCCTACGTCGAGTTTTTCTGCTAATCTCTTCTCTTCTCTCTCTATATAAATAAAATGAATTCATTTCCCCCTTCTGAGTTTGACCTTAATAGGATTAAAGCTCAAGAAATTTAATGCAAATATAATGTGCACAAACTGCAGCACGTTATCTGAGATGTGCTATAGGCCTATTACGCTTACACTTCCTCGATAACCGTACATTACTATATTTTTCTGGTTAGAATTCACTGCCAAAACCTATAAGAATCAATGGAAGTGGTAAAATCGTTTCTCTCTATTACATTCATACTCCCTCCGCGACCCTTAACACAGTTGCGGATACGTCCACAGGGGAATTTGGGAGGAAACACCGGTTTGAGTTCTTAGTTGCTTAAAAAAATGGAATGGCATTTTACTATCGGGTGAAACGCAACTTTCGATTACATCAATTACATGGGTTACTTATGTCATTTCTTTTATTTCTTCTTCTTTTTTTATTTTTTATTTTTTTCATTTTTTTCATTTTTTGTGCGGGGGGCTGCGATTCGAAGGGTTACTTAAACGAAACGAACTAACCTTGGATTCAAAGTTTTACAGCAAAGTATAACAGTCAGCCGCTAGCTTTCTTCAAATGTTCAAACGATTACTCGATTTATATATTTTATTTACTGTATTTTTCCTTCTATTATGTTTTTAGTGATTTTATACGTGATTCCAGGGGGGAGAGCTGACTTCTTATTTTCGGATTAGTAACTCACTCATTATTTATTTCTATACATTGAATTTCTGGTAGTTTCATAAGCCCAATTACTATTACGCTATCGATATGGAACCAGACGACATTCCAATTGGTAAAAAGCGACAACAAAGAAAACAATACAAAAAAGAAAACAAAGCAAAACATAACAAACCATTATACTTACACCTAACAATTATACGGTTAAAAATACGTTTTTGCACCCAACAAAAATAATTGTGACTAAAATCTATTAAACATTTATTCGTTATACACGGTCAGTTTTCTGGTTTTATTTATTTCTTTTTTCCATTTGTACATTTTCCTGTTTGTTTTTTTTTCTTTGATATTATTTCAGAAAACAAACTAACAAAAAAAATAAAAACAAAATAAAATAAAATAAACATAAGTGCATTTTACACGGTAAGTTTTCGGGGAATTTTTCCCATTTGTATTCATTCCAGTTCGTTTTGTTTATCTGTTTGTTTGTTTTGTTTTGTTTTGTTTTTTCCTGTACGCTGCGGCTTACACCGATGACTGCCAGTCTCGGCCGATCAATATTTGGCGGGAATTCACGAGAAGTAGGGTCAAATTATGCAGGATTAATTTCATTTTGTTTCTTTTTTTTCACTTTTTCTTGGGCCCTAAACACCTACAAATGATTTCTTAACACCTCTTCTTACATCCCCCCCAGTTTTTGCCATTAATTCTTTCAATTTACGTGCATGAAACATAAAAATAACATTATACATATTTGGTTCTTTTGATTACCGGGGGGGGGAGCAAATGCAGTTTCATTTCTTCGCCAGATTGGACACTAACAGAAGAAATTCACTATAAATCACTACGGGTTTATATCATTTACAGAAAATTTACTCCCGTCATATATTAGCTAACCAGGGGGGTATCTATAAATATAAAAGCGAAAATGAGTGTGTATGTGTGTCTGTGTGCGTTCACTTCTTTTCGTATATGTCCGCGAATGCTTTGGCTTGCAGCGCAAAAATAGGTCAAATTTTCTCGCACCTGTTAATTTCGTTTCATAAACCTTCATATAATGCTTTATCAGTTCCTCTCCATCGTGGCACAGATGGTTAGGTGATTGGCTTTTTCCCCCTTTCGTTTCCACCTGCGCGTCAAGGCTTCGGGGTTCCATCCGGCCTTCCGACCAAAACTTTGTTTTTTTTTCTTTTACACCTCTTTTTAACATACACACCTCCAAACACCCGGGCAACGTCGGGTAACCCCCCCCCCACTAGTGTTGAATAAAACTATTTTTTATAAATCAACAATTTCTATTTTTTCTCTACTTACAAGTGAAGAAAATCTTAATTCTTAGTCTAACACGTCTAACTTAGAGAAAATGATATGTTAATCCAAGATATCTAGTATCTGGGATGTACAAGAGGCATAACCCTACTCTGCAAATATCGCTAAGGCATAGGAGATAACCAAGGAAAATAGAAGGAAATTATGTTTTATTTAACAAAATAATCATGAGATCTGAGCCCATTCCACTTATTTTAATATCGAAACGTGTTTCAGCATTATAATAACTAGGGCTAGGACAACAGCATATTCTTTTCATTATTTTGACTCTATTGATATCTTATATGCTTTTATATAGAGTGATATGGTTCTCGGTTAACTTACTGTGTCTAGCTGTGTCGGATATATACCCGAGAGTCAAAACAATGAAAGAATATGCTGTTGTCATAGCCCTAATAAAAGCATCTTGGATGTTGTGTATATGTGTCTGCGTGTTGCGTTTTTAGCTACTAGGAATAGAAACACTTCAAAACTGGAAAAAATTGGGTTGATTAAAACAAAAAGTAAACAACTTTCCTCAAAGTTTTGCATATAACAGAAAAGTAATTTTGTTTTAAGGAGTGTAGAATGATAGCTAAATAAAATAAACGTTTCTTAAAAAGTAACTTATAAATAACAAAATGTGTTTAATAGAACATATAATTTAAAATCATATTGTATTGTTTTGCTTTTTTTCTCATATGAATTAAAACCACTTAGACAACCCTGCTTATATATATATATAACACTATCCTTTGAATATATCTCAATTGAAAAGGGGGCATATAAAAATAAAGGATAGTCATGATTCGGATGAATTTTCTTTTCTATTCACGAAGAAACTAATTACGTAAAAAGATGGTTTGGTTAGTTATTATTTGTCAAAGTGATCGTTATGATTAGTTCGTTTCTGTTAAGATTAATTAGTTAGATTTATAACATAAGAATTTTCATGTATTTTGTACGTACCCTAGAGGAAAGAGTAATTATTTTGAATACAGTATGACCTGCAATTGTCTTATATCTTTAGAAAGATCGTGTGTTTTAACATTTACTAAGGGTTGGTTCAGATACTATAACATATTTTTAATTCATTTCGTTATAAATAATACGGGATTATTTCTTGATATTAGAACGTGAAGTAGTCCCAAATATTATTCTAATGATAATGCCAATAATATAATATAGGGCGATTCAAATGAAATAAAAGAAAATACGGTTTAAACTTTGCTGTACATAATATAATATAATATTTTCAATTCATTACAGATTATATGATGTAATCATTCCTGATCTTTTTCAAATATATAAGAATTCGCAATGTTAAGTCAATCCACTAACCCTGGCAAGGACACCCTTAAATTGTTAAACCTTCCGTTCCTAGATAAATAAAGCTCGACATACAAATACAATACGTACTGAAATATTGTTATTTAAAACGCTCGGCCTCCATGAACACAATTCTGATACTTTTTCGCTTTTAAATTGTCGTCTCTATACTGCGAAAACGTTGCAATTAATGTTCGTTAAATCACTGCAAAACGTTCCTACAATTCCCGTCATATCCTCCTACAGTGATTCATCTTACACCGGTCTTCATCGCAAGTCATCACAAGTACATAAACATGGGGCAATCTTTGTATATTCAATAGTGCCAATTCAACGATCGACAGAAGAGGTAGGAGGAAGTGGAAGAATGGGAACTGAAATAAAGGTTGTACCAATCCTTTTATGTGTACCGTTTAAGTTTTCCGGGAGATCAAACGGTCTCGGCGAATTATTCGTTATCTTTCTTTTTTATAACTTTTACTCATTAGGCTTTGCCCTCTCGAACCCTAAGACATGATGAGTCCGACATAATGAGGCGCTAACGAGATCGCAGTTCTCGTTACAGCGAGATGTTGTCGATTTTGTATATCACGTGATTAACGACGCATATTAGCATCTTTCTTCTCTTGACGATTTTTTGTTCTTGTGCACACACATACACGCGCGCGCGCGTGTGTATGTGTGTTTGTGTGTGTTTCACGTAAATTTAAATTTTCAAATGCATGTACTACATTGACTGTTTTGAGGTATGAATTTTATATTGTAACGCATATAGCATGTCTAGCTAAAATGTAAAGCCATAATTCAACGAAAAAGCTTTTTTGAGAAGCCTTTTCCGAACTTATTGGTTGAATACTGCAATAAATAACGGTTGCCACTTAATTAGCTTTGAGATGAGAAGTCTCGACACCCGAATGAAGAGTTCTTTACTTCCCACCACACAATTATTAGACGCACCATATGTTTTGAACGTTTGAAAAATCCAGCTCTGAGTTGGAACACAAATAAAATTGGCATCAGTCTAGAAGGAAATCTTCTCAACTGACGGTGAATGGAAAATGCAAAGTGTAGCATCAGAGCTAAAAGCTTAAAACATAGACAGGTATAGTGACTTTATATGATTAAAGAGTTGTTTATTGGTGACTATATATATATATATATATATATATATATATATATATATATATATATATACGTTTTATTTTTTCTTACCGTATCTTTCTGTTAAGTTACATTATTGTTTCAGCTACCCAGCCGTTTTTTTTTGGGGGGGGGGCGTCTGTAGCTTCCTCATATCATAACGAACATTTCTGTAAAAGTCCGAGGAAGCTACAGAGGCCAAAAACAAACGGCCGGGTAGCTGAAACAATAATGTAACTTAAAAAATAAAACGCATATTTGATCTACAACAGTATTGAGCACTTTCTTCAGTTTTATTAATTACCATTTCTACTATATATATTAATATCTCCTTATATCATTGGCTATTATATATTCATAGTAAAACCTGCATATGTAAATCTGTTTCGAAAGCAATTCTTGATGAGTTTCTCAATATAAAAAGTGTTAGAATTTCTTACGTTAATTTTAGCATCTTCTACGAACACAAACATAAACACAGGAACTTAGGGATATTTTCGCTCTAACGTTTACCTCTACTCATACAGCCACCCTTGTCAATGAGATTGTCCTTTATATGATTATTCTTTTAAGCTTAAGACGGTTTGTACTCGTTTTATGCGTAATCCTAATTATCAACACATATATATATCAATTTATTTTCATTTAAGTTGATTTAACAGTTTTCACATCACATATCAATTTATTTTCATTTTAGTTGATTTAACAGTTTTCACATCCTATATATCAATTTATTTTTATTTTAGTTGATTTAACAGTTTTCACATCACATATCAATTTATTTTCATTTAAGTTTATTAAACAGTTTTCACATCACATATCAATTTATTTTCATTTTAGTTGATTAGCAGTTTTCACATCACATATTAATTTATTTTCATTTTAGTTGATTTAACAGTTTTCACATCACATATCAATTTATTTTCATTTTAGTTGATTTAACAGTTTTCACATCACATATCAATTTATTTTCATTTAAGTTGATTCAACAGTTTTCATATTACGTATCAATTTATTGTCATTTAAGTTGATTCAACAGTTTTCACATCACATATCAATTTATTTTCATTTAAGTTGATTTAACAGTTTTAACATCACATATCAATTTATTTTCATTTTAGTTGATTTAACAGTTTTCTCATCACATATCAATTTATTTTCATTTAAGTTGATTTAACAGTTTTCATATTACGTATCAATTTATTTTCATTTAAGTTGATTCAACAGTTTTCACATCACATATCAATTTATTTTCATTTAAGTTGATTTAACAGTTTTCACACTACATATTAATTTATTTTCATTTTAGTTGATTCAACAGTTTTCACATCACATATCAATTTATTTTCATTTAAGTTGATTCAACAGTTTTCACATTACGTATCAATTTATTTTCATTTAAGTTGATTCAACAGTTTTCACATTACATATCAATTTATTTTCATTTAAGTTGATTCAACAGTTTTCACATTACGTATCAATTTATTGTCATTTAAGTTGATTCAACAGTTTTCACATTACGTATCAATTTATTTTCATAAATAAAAATACAGAACTCACCAAGATCCCCCTACATCCACCGCCACCTTACATACCCTTTAAATATCGGCATAAAACCAGAGTAACTTGCTAGAATCGCTTCGTTTTACGCTATGAACTCCAAGCTTTTGAAGTCTACTAATCTAAAAACACTAACATGTTTTACTTTTTTTCCTTATTCCAGGTTTGACTTTAATCCTGAATATTTGTCTTGTTTTCTTTTAATCTTTTTCCTAAATCATTTTTGTCAAATACACTATTATTAACCAATACTTTTTATTATATTTAAAACGAGAGAAAATAAGAAGTATCCCATGAAAATGAACATTTCCCAAATTATACTTGCATATTATCTGAACTCAAAAACACGCGGCTTTTTTTTCTTCTAAAGTATGCATTACTTCTAGCTAGTCTAAAGTTAATACGTAACCCTAAAGATATTACTTCTTAACCAGATTTTCAAACGAGTTAAAAATAACCAGACTTTCCAATTTGATAAAAGTTCCATTATAGCATATTTATTATGGGGTGGAGCTGGAAAGGTCGAACATCCTAGCTCGAGGTAGATAAAGGCAAAATATCCAAGCATTAATATTGGAGGGGAGACTATTGGAGCAAAGGACTATACTAAGTAGATATTAATAAGTCCTTCTCACCTTTTTTCCATTTTTTTAATGTAGAGTAGATAATGCATGTGGATGTGTTATCGGCAGCTCCAGTAACTCTCGCTTCTCTTTTTTGTCCTTCAGTCCTCATTTCCAATGAGTGATTTTTCTGACAAAGGGTGAAGAAAAAGCTGCTTCCAGGTCGGTGGTATTTTGTAAACAGTAGCCTGAGATGTCGGAAAATTTCTGTTTCTATGTCTATCCTTGTGGTCATGTCACTAGTAAGGGTACTGGAGGTAAACGTTTCATCTGGACTGACGTTAGCCGCCTGATAGTCAGGGAACCGAACCTTGGATTAACCACTAAGGAAGCTATCCTATCAGCAGGTGTAAAGTACCGGGACTGCTGTATTGCCATTTGGTGAATGGATTCTGGACCATATAGTAATTTCTGGTAGGGCCTCTCGATTCCATACTAGTGGGTAATTGTTACGGCTTTACCTTATTATGTGCTACAAAAAAAAGAAAAAGATTTATTGTCTTTTTCTCTCTTACTTTCCCTCTCTGTCCTGCTCCAACCAAGTATACCGACCTGCTCCACAAATCCCAAAACCTCAACATGACAAATCTAAAAATAAAACACACGAATAAACCTGAAACCCCATCCTCCAACGTAGACCCCTACTACCAGGTCCCTTCTCCAACATAAGGGGTCTATGTTCCAACCTTCCAGAGGTTGAAACACAATTACAGGAGACGAAACCGGACAAATTCTTTTTAAGTGAAATTGGTATAGGGCCAACCAATTCCCTAGACGAATTCATAATTAAAGGATACTCTAACTTAACATCTAAATCTGACCCCCAAGATCGTCATGGGCATGGAATATGTGCCTACATAAAAGATGGCTTTCCATGTGGTAGGGATATCTCCAGAGAAGACCGTAATTTACGTTATATGTGCTTCCGGGTTGCACTAGCTTACACCACTGCATTTATATTTGTCCCTCTATCGCCCCCACAACAGTGGGGTTACTATCTTTAAGAGCATATCCGAGAAAATTGACCATATCCTGTCTGCTCATCCTTCGGCTAACATTCACATTTGCGGTGACTTCAATGTCCATAATGTGGAATGGCTGACTCACTCAAATAAAACCGATGACGAGGGGAGGTTCTGTCATGATTTTGCCACTGCCTATGACCTCACTCAGATTGTTCACGAACCCACCCGTGTGCCCGATAGTACCCGGTCAGTATGCAAGCCTTCTAGACCTTTTCCTCACAACTTTCCATGAACTTTGTTCATGTTCCGTTGTATCTCCTCTGGGATCCTCAGACCACTCTGTTGTAGCAGTTAAGATAGAAATGAAATGTAATAAGTCTTCAGACGTACCTCTCCACCGTACAGACCTGACCGAATGGTTAATTATAGGCATAGACCGATTCATACTTTAAAAAAAAAATCCAACAAAAACCTAACAGCCAGCCATGCTTCTCCGCCGAATGTGCTGCTGCTATCGCGCACAGAAATCACTTTTTCCATAGCTACAAACTTAATTGATGTACTGAGACTAAATCTGCTTTCAAGACTGCCAGCAATCACTGTAAAAGAGTAATAAAAAATGCAAGAGAGCTATATGATCAGTCCGTTAAATCCAAAGTAGCTGATCAGCGGCTTGGTTCCCACCAGTTCTGGCAAATAGCAAACAGGATCTTGAACAGAAGCATGCGTTCTATCCCAACTATCATCAATGGACCTGAGGTCATCTCAACAGCATAAGACAAGGCCGGACTATTTGCCAAGAACTTTGCAGCTAACTCTACCCTATGTCATCAACTCCACGTATTTCCTCCTATAACAGACAACCCGCTATGCAACATACAAATATCTGTGCGGGAGGTCGCTAAGCTAATCAAGAACCTTGATTCCAGTAAAACAACGGTATTCCAGTTATAGTGCTGAAAAAGCTCCAACCAGAACTTGGCCCCATACTTACAAAACTGTTTAAGCGTTGCCTTAAGGAGAAGTGCTTTCCAACACCCTGGAAAACCTCATCAGTATGCCCTGTATTTAAGATCTCAGGTGAAAAGTCATCTCCCTCTCAATACAGACCAATAAGTCTCCTGTGTGTCCTGAGTAAGTTGTTGGAATCCATTTTAAATAAAGAAGTAATCAACCACCTAAACAGAAACAATCTTCTTAGTGACATGCAATATGGTTTCCGCTCTGCAAGATCTACAGAAGATGTGCTAACGGTTATATCTCATAGGATTAGTGAATCTCTGGACAAAGGCTTCTTTTCCAGGGCAATTGCTCTTGACATATCAAAAGCCTTTGATAAGGTATGGCATAAGGGCCTATTTCACAAGATTTCCAGCTACGGTATTACTGGAAATGTTTACTCAATCATTAAATCATTTCTCTCCGATAGGTTCATAAGAGTAGTGGTTGATGGGCAGAAATCAGAGGCCCACAGTATTAATGCTGGAGTCCCTCCGGGGTCCATCCTAGGCCCAACTCTCTTCCTGATCTACATCAATGATCTCCCAAAACACATACTTAAATCATTCGTTGACATCTATGACAACACATCAAAGGCCGTAAATGACAAAGTTCTCTCTGATTCTCTCTCCTCTGATCTCGAGCGTGTGGTACAGTGGGGGAAGAGGTGGCTGGTCACTTTTAATGCATCCAAAACCAAACTTCTATCTTTACATCATCAACGCTCTGATCCCCATCTGGCATCAATTGAAATGGATGGCTCTCGTCTTGAGGAGGCTCCATGTTTAGACAAGCTTCTGGGTTTGACCTTTACTCCGGATCTGAAATGGAACAAGTGCATCAGGTCTGTTGCAAAGGACGCTAGGAAAATGGTGGGATCCTTCTACCGCTCCAGAAGATATCATCCACGGATGGAGTACTGCTGCTATATCTGGGCAGGAGCTGCTAAAAACAGCCTATCCTGCCTTGACAGAGTACAAAATAGACTTCGTGGTTTAGTGGTGGATGCCCTTTTCTCTTCCCTGCAGCCCCTCTCCCACAGAAGATGCGTTGCGAGACTGTCTTTGTTTTATCGTTAGTTCCATGGCAAGTGCTCGTCTGAGCTCCAATCTCTGGTCCCCCCTCGCCAATCTTTTACGAAAAACACCCGTCTGGCTGAAACTACTGTCAATAATTTTCCCCACTCTTTATCTGTGCCTAAATCCAAACGTAGAAAAACGTCGGAAACACGAAATAGTGTTTGGTAAGGTTTAACCTTCAAGGATTTAATTTTGAGAGATAGAAAAAAGAGAGTCATGTAGCGGTTGGTTTATTAGAAGTTAAATACATGGGGCGGCTTTATTACATCGCTATTTTCATGGTTGGTTATGATAGAGCAGTAGGGCATGGATATATGCGATATGATCTGTAAGGCGTGTAGTTAGATATGCATTAATTTGCATATCGACGAATCAGCAACCCTAAAATAACATTATAAAAAAACAAAGGTAGGAGGACAGGGTAGTTATTGGCACGAAAGGTACGAGACGCGTTACAATTGAATACAAAAAAAAGTTTCTCGGTATTTACAGACTGGTAAGTTAGGTCGCATTTTTCCCCCAGTAGAGTATAAACTTTCGTTTTTTTTTTTGGGGGGGGTGGGGGTAGAAATGTCCATTATAAGTGAATTTGAAAGTCAACATTGCACATTTTGGTATCTTTCTCGCCAGACAACATAGTAAATATGTTATAGTAAACTTTTTAAAGTGTCCAAATTAATGTCTCAAATCTTTATTTTCATAAATAGCATCGGTTTTTTATAGAATTTATAGATTTTTTTTTAAATAGAATATTAATACGTTATATACGTTTTATGTATTTTTTAATCCTAATTGGACCGCACCTTTTAATGTAGAGTAATTGAACCTGTTATGTAATTAAATGACTGTATATCAGAGCGCGCGTATGAGCGCGTGTGAAAATATTAGCAGCAGTCAAAGGATAGATGTCTGGCGAAGAAATTAGCAGCAGCAGCGTTTGACCATGGAAATTAACAAGTGTATGTGGGCTTGCATGACAAGCAAAGGTGAACGGACAGCGCGTGGTCGACAGAAGAAACCGCGCAGGGCAAAATGGAGATTTTATTATAAAGTGAAGACTAAAAAGGGTTGTCAGTAGTTGCTGTTAAGTTAGGTCGTGATATTTCCATATGAGAGGATTAACTCAGGTTTCATATAATAAGTTAGAAGAGCCTATTATGAGTTAATTCGTAAATCCTCATAAAATATTTTTGATATCTTTCTTACTAGACAACACATTATAAAATATAGAATATATGGAATAAACTTTTAAAAGTGTGGAAATTAAAGTCTCAATTCTTTATTTTCATAAAAATAATCGGCGTTTCTAGAATGTATGTTGCTACATCCTTATATATCTATTGGCAAGTTCTAAGTGGTTTCTTTATCATCATTGGAAATCCGTTATTCCCTTTTTAAAGTGTACATTACAGAAGTCATTATGCAATTGACGTTTGAACTTTTTTGTATACAGGCAAGTAAGTGTGCTGAGTGAGATTTCGCCGCATCTGAAATTCTAAGCTGATTGGTTTTGACATAAAAATCGATAAGTAATTATAAAAATAAAAAATTATTTTTTCTCGTTTAGAAAAGAAATGGTTTTGTTAAATACAGTGAGTTAGCTGGAGAAAGGCTGAAAGTGTACTTGATTTTGATAAGCGAAGTTTTTACTTCCTATAATGTTGCTCTCGTTAGCAATCGTCTTGTATGTATACCGACAACAATAAACGTAAACGCACAATCGCACAATCGCTTTATATTGTTTTAGTTTTTGAGCTGATAGAGAACATGCTGATCAAAACTAGACTGACTAGACGATCAAATACCTTCAATAAAAATAATGGTACGCTACTCAAAGCCATAGAAGGTTACGTTACGCATGTACTTTAAAAGCATAGAAAAGAAATGTAAACCCTTTAAAAAACGAAATGAGGAGCGGCCACGTTAAAAAATCACGGTAATGTTTGCACATATGTAAAATGATTGCGTTTATATTTGTGTGTAACGTACACGATGATGTTTCGAATGTATTAACATCCGATGATATATGAAAATAATTTTTACTCGTGTTCTTTTATTCTACTACTATGTGTGACTTTATATAGACAAGTCTGTTCGTATATTATAACACATTTGCATGTTGTACAATCATGCCAAGTGATTCCAAAGTCTATCCATCCCATGGAAGTAATTATTAGAACAGAGGGCGTTTCTGCATTAAGGAATCTCAATAGTGCAGTGGTCGTATTCTGCTGCTAAAATTCTTTGTTGGGTGTATGCAGAGGGAGCTTCATAACTTTACAATATTCAACCATGAGAAAATGATTTTATCACAATGATAGCATATGGCGTATGTTTACGTAATTTTAAATTTTAAATAGAATTTTGTAACGAATATACTATGAGAATGATGTTTTAGTTAGTTTGAAGCATTGTACGTTGTATGAAATAAGTTGTGTTTGAAGGCTATATCATTGCGGTTCGTAGGAAACACCGTTGACAGCTATTAGCATATAAAAGAATAGTGACAATATTTTCAATAATTTTCAATTACGTTTATTTACCAATATAATGTATCGTACAAGATGGTAGATATTGATGTCCCTAATTATCAATAATTGCATCTCTCTTTCAGAGGAGAAAATAAAAAGAAACGTGTAAAACTGTACGATTTTTTTAATATGTTAATTTTGTTTTATATGGAAAATTAAAAAAAAAATTAACCCGAACAAACTATAAGAGTTTTTCGTGTAAATTCATTAAAAATATTATTGCCAGCAAGATGGCCGCCCAGATCTAGATGCTCCCTGCTGCGTAGGATCAACTACCAATAACAGGTCTAGCCCAGTAATTTATCCGGATGAGAAAATCTGCTGTGCATAATCAGATTTGCTGGCGAAATTTATGGATTTACTTTTCTATTGCTCGTAAATCATTCAGCAGATTCGCCTCGGTAATTAGATTAGATTCGCAGACTGCGTACAAACCTCCATCTTCATCACCTCAAAATACCCGGATGCTTCTTTTCAGAACGCATCGTCTTTTTCCCATTACATCACCTTTTCCTGTCTTTTGCTTATTCCGCTTGTTTTCTCTTAGACCACTTTACCATTCCTGCCCGTTTTATTTTATCTAAGCTCTTACGTTCCTCATGTTTACACATCACAATATTATCTTTTTCTTTCAGTCAGATTTGGAACCTTTTACACGATCCACTTGCTTTAGGGTTCGTCCAATTATTTAACCCCTCTCCTTCACACTCTCTTCTTCCATGTCTGTCTATTTCTCTTCTTCTTTGTTTTACACTGCCTTTTTCAACTAAAGCAGTGAAACATTTTTCAAGATAATAATAATAAACTAAATTGCAACTCTAAAATTTAATCTACATTCAAAGAATTATTTTATAACCAACTGATATGTGTCGCGGCGTTGCCCGGGAACGTATATTAGCTCCAAATATTCCACGGTCAACCTTGAATTTAGTTTATACGACTCAACTTGTGTATGCTAATCTAGAGTGGTAACTTTTACATTAGTATGAGTTTTTAAAAACTTAAATAATTATTGATGGCTAGTTAATAATTATACTTAATACATGGTAAAATAAGGCGAGGGAAACTTAATGGATAGAGCGTTAAAGTTTTTACTACTGTTGTTCTTGGACTACGTATTTGAGAGAAGCACTTTTTTGTGAATAATTATGCGTATTTGTTTACGAGGATGAAATATACGCATATTTTATCGAAACATGCGTAAGGAGTGATTTACGTAGCGGCTGTCAATTCAGTATCTGTATTTCTTTTCAAAAAGGCGTATGATTGGAACGAAGCCACAGAGACATATTTAGCAGAAGCGGCAACTTACATATGCAAATGTCAAGCCGTGGCGTGAGTTAACGCCACAACGGGGGAAGAAATCAAAAGTGAAGAGAGATTTGAAACACGTGCGCGGCAACAGAAAGGCGAATAGGTGACGCCGAGATAGATTTGAAAAACACGTGTATCGGCGACTAGACTTAACCATACCTGTTGTCGTGGGAGGAGAAAAACATGTGTTCAACTCAGCAGAGTTTTGTTTACATGGTGAACGAAGAGACATGCAAAATCAAGATGCTGGCGTAGTTTGGAAAGTACCAGAATAAATACCTTTTATTTCAATTTAAAAAATTCAAATGTCTGCTGTCTCGTTGTACAACTTTCTTTCACAATGTTTAGTTCATATTAACATATAAAAAAGAACATACGTTTGAAATGCGTAAATATGCAAAAATAATTGAGATTTTCTTGTTGAATGGCGTCATACTGAACCGAAATTGACGTATTATGTAAAAATAAAACTGACTTCATGTTAACTGAAGCAGAGCAAATATTTTCATTATCCAGAAAGCAATTTTAATATTTCCAAGAATAGTATTTAATAATAGCTAACAAAAGAATTGTTTACAAATTATCAATAACAAAAGTTGCCTAAAATATAGTTTTATTAGTTCAATTATTTTTTTCTAATTCACCACAAAACTTTACTTCGTTTCAGTACTCATTGTTGACATTCCCTGTTTTTATATTGCTCATGAAAGGGTGATTTTATTTAAATTTCACAACACAAAAAAAATGTTAAAACGTATTTTTTACCCCACTACGATGTACACAAATTTCACTTTACTTCAAAACATTCATCCCATGAAAATCCTTTAATATTATCGCCTATACTTTAATTTTATTCGTATTCTCCAGAAAAGATTCAGGTATACGATATTATTTACCTTTCAAACCCAATGTATTTAATTCAAACTCATAATATTTTATTCATATTTTATGAAAGGCGTTCTTACATGTGTTTTGTTGAATAGAATAAGTCCATCAAACAACACATCAAAGACAATTGCATGTTCCCCAGAAAAACGTTGAAAAGTAATCTTATCCTTGGAATGAAAAGGTGTCGATAAAAGAAAATGAAGATATTTGAAGTTGGCAAAAACATACAAAATAAAGAAGCATTTGCTTATTGCAGTATTTAAACATTAAACATTATTATTTTTATGTAAACCGAACAATATATTTTACTGTAAAGGATTGAATACTGTTAATATATGCAAATAAATTACAGTTATTTTTAATTTTACAGAAGTGCAATCGTACAATATAAATATATCATCATGCACTTAAGATGGCTGCCTTATTTTTCAATTATAACATACTAGGAGGTTTGACTATGTTTACCAGTACCTATAGTTAACCCTAATCTCAAAACCGCAATATTCTGAAAGCATTAGTTACACATGGTTCTCGTAATTGCAAAACGAAAGGCATTGACAACTTAAGAAAATGAAATCGTTAATGTTGTGAAATGCGAACCGAGTTACATGAAGATTTGGAGTAACCTGAACATTTCTTTTTTATGATTAGTTCATTCATTTCAATATTTGAAAGGCGTAAGGAAGTTGAAATTTCAGTAATGTGGGAAGTTCGTACATTTATGATAAAACTCAATCTTACATAGATTTTGTCATTGGCTTTTTGTTTTGTCTGATTAACTTAGAGTAAAAATAATGGAAAAGAAATTATAAAGATATTTTAAATTGTTTAAAAATTTAATCTTTTGATACAATAATAAGTGAACATTTTTATGGTTAGGAAAAATACTTGAAATTATTTTATTTATTGGTTAAAATAGTTATTGAAATAATATAGAAGCAATGCCAATATCGCAGTTAATCTATGCGAGATAATCCATCTGTTATACAAATCATAGCTTTCCCTTACTAAGAATTTAATACATACAAAATATATACAATAAATATTATTAGTATACAAGGGAAGTTATAGAGTAATGCCCCCTATTTTCTATTTTCGCTCAGATGGAATTGCAAATTGCATTATTATGATGAATGAACTTATGCATTCACGATCCGACTTTTTCATCATGCTGTTGAAGATTTTTACGGGGTGATATTCTAAGATAAACCAATGTCATGGGTGTGCGTTAGAAGCAGGGATGCGTCATTGTATTCCTAGGAAAAGTGCATTTAGAATGATAGTAACTATATAGAAAATAAATTCTGGAGATTGCTCGTTGTGTGGTACCACTCCTGTCTTCGTAGGTTTTCCACTTTTTTAATTAAAAGAATAGAAGGTTTTACTTTTAGAACGACCTGTGTATTTAAACCGTTTCCGAAACTAATAATACAAACATGTCGTTTTGCTGTACATATGTTTCTTAGGATATTATCAAGGTTTGAAATTATAGGTTTATAAAAACAATTTTAAAATCATTTCCTTATAAGTATCTATGAATTCCATTCTGGTCTCTAAGAAAAATCGTTTGAAAGAAGATTATTCCAAAAAATTCAGAAAATATATTAAAGCATTTTTTGAAGAGAAACACTTTTGAAATCTACCCTTCTTCAAAACAGAGTGGTATTTAAAACTAGCACAATGTTTAGTCAATTTTTGATTAGGATAAATCAACATAACCTATAAACGTTAAAATGTATGTGTGCGAGGACAACGATCAACCTATATACTCAACGAATTTTTTATCTACATACGTAAAATTTGGTATATAGGGTATCCAGACATGTAGAAAATATTTTAATTTGTTTTTATCCAGAAAATCGGCTGCGGGGTCAAAATTGTACAATTGCTACTTGGAGTCATTGATTTTATTATTTATTTTTTTGCCAACTGTTTTACGAATGAGTTTGTGCAAATCGTTCTCATGACAGCTTCCATATATTAAGAATAAGTAGGTTTGAAAGATCGTATCAAGCTAGCCTAATAGTGATCGTATTTGACTCACTGTTTTTAGGTTTTGGTTTCGATCTCAGCTCGAGTATTTTTTTTTTTTTACTTACAAGAAGTGAGCTGTTTAGAAAAACATAATACTTGCATACACATGTTTAGTATCTGCATGAATTTAAATATAATATTATAGGTATTACAGGATCGGACAACGTCGAAAGGCCTGCGTGTATATTTTAAAACAATATGCTAACCATATATTATATAACCGTTAGTGAACAATATATTAGATTGAAAGTTTATAGGCATCATGCTACGCTAATAGTAGGATTAGGGGAATTATTAAAATGTATAAAAATGACAAGATTGAACCACTAGACATCATAGAAAGTTATTGAAGGTATTAACACTTTCAAGCATATTTATTTTTAATTGAAAACATTTCTCTATTTTGCTCAACATTTTTTTTTCATTTTATACTTTACCCATTTTTTTTTGTTTTATACTTTACCCATTTTTTTTTTTCATTTTATACTTTACCCATTTTTTTTTCATTTTATACTTTACCCATTTTTTTGTAATATAATCAAGGATGCTTTTATTATTACGTCAAACTCACGTCATTTCCGGTGGAGAAGAATTTCAGCGTTAAACAAAGATGAACTAATTAAAATTTGCAAGTTAAATGAAAATTAATAGTTGGTAATTTTATTGCTTTTTTTTTCTCCAGAATTGCTTTGGTGTAGAGAAATGAAAAAAATAAAAACAAATTCCGTTTTTTTTAACACGATGACAGCTAGTAATGACATTGCATGACTGTTGTGTTTAAGGGTGACATGCAATTACTGTGAATACAAAACAAAGAACAAAGAAAAAAAAATGATTTTTTGTGTGTATATTGTATGCAAAACTATACACTCATTCTGAAGTACAAATCTTTAACAATAAAATACCAGTAACGCTAGAAGACATTAATAGTGGAAAATATTCCAAATGAGTTTAGCAATTATATAGTTTGCATGATCGCGATATATCTAGTTAGAACATAGAAATCATGATATTAAAATAAGTAATACCGGCACCGAAGAGGGTTGTGTTTGCAATCGAGATTGTAGTTATATATGTATAATCATAGTTGCTTGTGTACATCCTTGCGTCCACATCGGTTGAAGCATCGTTATAAAACTTGGTTAAAATACGGTCATGCCATAACTCAGAACTTATATAATTTTGGCATATTCTTGGTCAACGGTAATCAATCCAAGATCATAGAAATGGTGAAAGTCCTTCTTAAGTTCAGCTTCATTCCAAGTAGAACTTCGCTACGTGATCCATATTGTAGCTAACAAAGTCCCGCATAATTTATATCATTGATCTTTACATTTGACCTTGATATGTTTGTTGGTGGCAAAATTTATAAGGAATTTCATTTTACAATTTTTCCAGCTTTTATACATTGATGTGATAGTATTTGATAATAGAAGTATTTGATAGGATCCTATATCTCTATATAAATAAAATGAACTCATTTTTTCCGTCGGATTTTGACCTTAATAGGATTAAAAATCAAGATATTTCATGCAAATATAATATGCACAAACAGTAGAACAATATCTGAGGTGTGTTATAGGCTTATTATTTCTCAAATTCCTCGATAATCTTAGATTTCTATACTTTTTTCTGCTGAGAAGTCACGGCCAAAATCGGTTAAGATCAATGGAAGTGGTAAAATATTTTCTCTCTAATAAATTCCTCCTCCCCCTGCCACCACTTAACACCGTTTGGGGATCGTTCACAAGGAACAGTTGAGAAGAGAACACCGGTTTGGCTTCGTAGTTCTTTCATGTGAAGTTATTTAAAATCACTAAACTAAGCTGCAGTGCTCTGTGGCGTAGTGGTTAGCGTGCTGGACAATTCACATTATATTTTCACGTTCGCACCGACCTACCGTAGTCGTTTTTTTTTCCTAAACAACTGGAATGGACTTTTCTTGGTGGCCGAACTGTTAACGTTGCAGATGTTTTTTTTTTTCACACTTTATTTTCCTACTTTTACTCATGACTCCGGGTTTGATCCTTCCTACTTACCTACCATAACATTTTTTTAAACTCCCCCCCCGTCCCGGACACAAACACTCGGGCAACGCCGGGTACCCCCGCTAGTATCATAATAATATTGGATATGATACTATTGTATAATAATAATAATAATAATAATGCTATATATCAAAATGATATGATGCTATATATCATAATAATATTGGATATGATACTATTGTATAATAATAATAATAATGCTATATATCAAAATGATATGATGCTATATATCATAATAATATTGGATATGATACTATTATATAATAATAATGCTATATATCAAAATGATATGATGCTATATATCATAATAATATTGGATATGATACTATTGTATAATAATAATGCTATATATCAAAATAATGCTATATATCATAATATATTGGATATGCTATATATCAAAATTTGATATGATGCTATATATCATAATAATATTGGATATCATACTATTGTATAATAATAATATTTGCTATGGTACTATTTAGTAATAATAATAACAATATTTGATTTGATACTATATATGATAATATTTGATATGATACTATATGTGATAATAATACTTGATATGATTGTATACGTATTAATAACGTTTGATAATAGCAGGACCCGTGTACCGGCGTTACACGGTGGAAGTATTTCCCCACTCCACCTGTGAAAACATCAATTATTTTACGGTTGTTGGTGTTGTTTTTACATGGTTTTAGGAAAATTCTTAATATAAAAGTCGCAAGTATTTTAGAGCCAAACTCTTCAATATGTAAATACATATAAAATGCGTCGTTTTGAAACATCACATCGGGCCAAGATCACAGTGTAGTATCTGTTCTGATGCTACACTTCACCTTTTCTGTTCTCGGTCAGTGGAGGAGAAATCCTTCATGATTGAGGCAATTTTTTGTTTGTTCCTATCCAAAATGCCCCTCTTTGGGGGGCTGGATTTTCCCCACAATAACAAATGACCTTGTGTCTAACTCTTCTCTTGTGAGGAGGAAAGTAAATAGGAAGATAACAAGTGGTATAAGAACTCAGTTTGTTGTTATTTTGACGAAAAGGTCGTCAGCGTCGTTTTTTGTGTATGTGTTTAGGAAGAATGTTAATATAAAAGTCGCGATATATAAGTACATATGAAAGGCGTAGTTTTGAAACATCATCACACGGTATGTTTTATGATAATAAAACTAAGATTTGTCGATGTATTTTTTATTCTTTTATTCATTTATTTATTTATTTTATTAATTAATTTATTTTATTGTTATTTTGTTTCAGAGCAGCATGTATATCATTGAGCTGAATATTAGTTTAATATTTATGTTACGGTTGATGTTTCAAACCTCGCTTAAAAAAATTTACCCTTAACGTAAATATTAAACTAATATTCAGCTCAATGCTATACATGCTCGCTGCCTATCTGTTAATTTGATATTAACAAGAATTGAAAAACATCTGGTACGGCATGAACATATTAAAAAACTAAAATAAATAAACAAACGAAACAAAATAAAAATAAATTAAATAAATAGGTGAATGAATAAATAAAATAAAATAAATAAATGAATAAATAAAATAAAAAATAAAGGACGCAATTATCCAGTAACTAAAAACATACACTACAAACATTAACCCTTTGTCTCCCTGAAACAAATAGTTATATTTCCACTAAATGGAAACGCTCTAATAAAACTCTTTAAAATTATTAACCGCAATCTTGACACATCCTTTATATACCACAATCACTTAGTGGGACCGAAATCTAAACGACGATAAATGATGCACAACACCATATGCCATAGACGTTGAAGATAGCTCCAAATAGCACCATATCCCGGGTGGTTGCATACCATATCAACATATAGATACGTGTGTATACATAGTCTTTTATGTGCACAAGATCCGTGGGCACTACTATTTACAAACAATTAATATAACCCCCAGTATAGTTATACCAGTACTAATTAGTAGCAATTAACTGGGAGGAATTCCTCATCACTCTCCTAGTTAAATAATCATTATTGCTGCCACAAACAAACAAATAAACAATAACAAGAAAAAATGGCTGCATTTAACCATCATAAATTTAGTAATGATATATATTCTGAGTTTTGCAATTACTATCATTATGAAAAGTTTTAATAAATTTACAAATACAACAATTCATAAATCAACATTAAATGAACAAATGAAATAGTAAACAATATTGGGATGGTCTAATAAACACCGATTTTGTTTAAGTGAGATAAAACAAAGCTACCATTATTATTACCTCTCTTCCCCTTTCCTTCTCTCTTCCTTCGTCTTCCACTTTTCCTTCTTCACCATTCCATCTCCTCCTACTCCCTTCCTTCCTTTTCTTTCTTGCGCGTCTCACCCCCCCCCTTCTCTCCTCCAACTGTTCACTGGAAACTCAAGAAATGGTCAACAGACCCGGGCATATTTCTCTTCGCAGATATAAATAACCTCTTCACAGATATAAATAAGTATATTAAATTACAAAACCACATAAAAAAGGAATTCAAGACATACTGACCCTTGAAAGTTTCAGGCGGGCAGCGGGCCACAGACAAACGAACCTCATGCTTGTTGAACATAACATCTGCATAGCTATAGATTTAGAACCAAATCCCCTCAACCCACTTACCCTATAAACTCTATTCCCTTACACCAACATAAATATGAATGAATGAAGACACCGACAAATAAGTTAATAAACAAATACGAAAATAAATAAACTAACAAATTCGCACGAACCCAATTCAACCATGTTCATATATATATATACATATTGTGTGTGTGTGTGTGTGTGCATGTGTGTGTGTATTTATTATGGATTGGAATTATCATGTTACTGTTGTCGTTTCTTTTTTACAAATGAGTAACCTCCTTCCAAGGCCTAAAATCAAACGAGGGTTGAGCAAGTAGACGGCGAGACACAGGGGGGGATTTGTAGTGATGCTTCTAATTGGTCAGGAATAAATTATTTAAGAGGAAGTCTTAATAAGAATTTGTTTATACCTAACCTGAAAAAATCAACGTTAGAGTTAACAGCGCAGCATTCACATGATACACCATTCCATAAAAGGGCCATTCAAGAAATAAACTTTATTCATGTAAGTTCCGCTTTGTTCTAAGTACGCAGACGGAGGAAGGGAATATATTTACGGTGGTTGTAGCTAGACTGAGTTCCTGAGAATGCTTTGTAGTGGTGGCCATAGAATGAAGTCCATCGAACACCTGTCATAAAAATACGATAAAGTACAGAAAGATTAGCAAAAGTTCTTTTGTGAATACAAAAAGGTAGGGTTGACATGAGGACATTTACCACTAGATTACAAAGTCGGTTTTCCACTCAGTTAAGTCAGGAAAGCGTGTTCATAAATAGTAAAGGTATATTTTAGTGAAACTAGGAGAACCTTAATAGCAAACATTTTGAAAATATGCGTAGGATTTATAGAGTTAAATAAGCAAAGACGTTGAAGTGCTGAGCAGACTTGTTGTCACTTGATTGATGAACATTCATATAATACTAACAATAATTTCAAAAGACATCTGGTCGACACATTATTAATGAATATTATCCTGTTATTTTTTCATCTCATTAAAATGTGCAGCTTGTCATCCTAATACATGCTTGTCAAGTATTGATCCTGATTTTTTTATATGATGTATGGCTTAAAAAGAAGTCGGTTATGCGATCAAGTTTTAAAAAAAAACGGAAAAACACGGAAGGGACTTGAATTAAGATGCGTTATTTTTTATGAAAATGGAAGCGGAATTGAATAATTGAAATTGTATAATCAAAATGAAAATTAGAATTGGAGAAATTGAACATTTTAAAATGAGAACAAAGTTTAAGAAGAAGAAAAAAAAAACAAAGAATGAAACAAAAAAGGGTAACGTGAAAAAGGCAGAAATTATGAGATAGAAAAAAGAAAGGGGGCAAGAAACAGGAAAGAATATTGAGATCAAATTTAAATAAACTATAATGAAAATTATGCATAAAATGAAAAGGAGAGAAAAATAAACAAAACTAAATAATTAGGCGATGCATGTAGAATTAATAAATAACGAATGAATAAAGGAAGATTCAAATCTCCAAAACATAATTATCAGAAGAACAAATAAGTAAGTGTAAATGCAACAACAGAAAGAAAGTAAATGGCCATAAAATGGAAGAAAAAATAATTGAAAACTAAGTAAATAACTGAAAATTCTTTTGTTTTTACAGTATACGTTTGAAAAAGAGAGGTATCTCTTGAAATCATCAAAGACATTTTACAATCCCTGTTATATTAAACAACTAGCAGTTCAGCTTGGCTTCGCTCGGGCCTATGTACTATTCATAACTTTATGCATATTAAAAAGTTTGTACCTACATCTAAAATTTCAAGTGTTTAGATCCAAAATTGGCAGAGGAGTTTACTAGAGTTTGCAAAGGTCAACTCTTTTAACTTTGACCACTTTGCAGTCAAATTTTCGCCCTAAAATTGATTTAAAAGTTTGCTGCATGTCTGAATACTCTTTATATAAAATTTCAAATTTTTAGACACAAAAATTGGCTGAATAGTTCGTTAGAGACACAAATGGTCAAATCCTTTGAACTTTGACCCCTTCCCAGCCAAATCTCCGGCAAAAACCGATTAAAAAGCTTGCTCTATATCTGAATACTCTTTACGTAAAATATCAAATTTTAGATCAAAAATTGGTTGAGTAATTTGGTAGAGACAGCAGAGGTCAATTCTTTTTTAATTTTGAGCCCAATTTTGACTACTTAACATTAAATGTTTTCGGCTGAAATCAAATTAAAACGTTTGATCCATGTCCAAGTAACCTACATCTACAATTTCAATTGTTTAGACACAAAATTGGCGGAGGAGTTTGGTAGGGGTTTCAAAAGTCAAATTGTTGATCTTTGACCCCTTGACAGCCAAATTTCTTGACGAAAACCGATTAAAAAGATTTTCCCAAATCTCAGTACCCCTTGTGTCAAATCTCGAGTTTGTAGACTGAAAATTGACAGAGTAGTTTGTTAGGAAAATTAATACACACACAGACGCGCACACGCACAGCAGACAATTTCACTTTTATGAATATATAGATTAGTTTACATTTAGTGATTTATATGTAACAGATTTTAAAAAATAAATAGTTATTCGAATATTTGTAATTTAAATGCGATCTTAGTTTATTTATTTATTTAATTCATTTATTTATTTATTTTTGTTCATACTTCTAGTCACTTCATCAATTTTTCATTACAGTGTAATCACTTAGATATTTTTATCAGCAATGCTTCAAGCAAATTGCTTGTTCGCTTTAAATAATAGTAGTAGAAACAGACAGCAAAACGGAGGAACAATAGACAGTTTATTAACGAAACGTGTCACATAATTGACTGCCACGTGGCGGGTATGTTTGTGTTATGTAACAGAATTTTGCGAGGTATAAACATTATGTGTAAGAACAGAACGAAATACAATGAACTATTATATAACAAGTGACGGGGAAAACGCCTTCGTGTTATAACCGACGAAAAGATAGATAGAAAGAGTAAGTAAAATTGAAAGGAAATCAAGAATATGAAGTAAAACTCAATACAGAAGAAATAAAAAGAAATATAAGAGGAAGGGGTGATGTGAAACATTACCTAACTCAAAGGAATTATAATCTTTCAACTATATAAAGATCAAGGTAATACCGACGTGTTCTCCCTCATGAATATACTTTTATGCATTTCCAAATCTTGAACAAAATCTCGTTTTGTTGAAAATAGTCATTTGTCGATGTACAAAATATATGCTGTTCTTTTTAATGAGTTTACCATCATTTGTATATTTATGTTTAGTTCGTTGCTGGTAGTTATAACTTCAATTGGAATTTTAGTTATTCGAGACATCTCAAGAAACGATTTATATTACATAATAACGTATAACGAAGCCACGGATACGTATATAGTAGCAGTGGTATCTCATGTACGCGAACGATCCATCCGTGGTATGAGGTGACGTCGCAACGCAGAGGTAAATAAAAAAGAAATGAACTAGAAGAAAGAACCACGTGTCGGCAATGAGATAATTTTTTAAAGGGAACTTTTACCCAGGTGGCAGCATGACAGGATTTTTAAGCAAGTGTTGGTGGAGAAGGAACTTTAAAATCATATGCAAGGATTGTTAATCCTCCGAACATTTAATAAAATTGTCGAACGTTCATGTGCCGTTGCGCTAGCTGCAGTCACTGCAGTTGGTTGTAACTTCGGGTTGGAGAACTGTTAATTGACCTTCAAAGGAAAAGCAGGCATGCGTCCATATTAACGACCGTTAATAAATGTCTTCTTTTATCTGAAAAAAAAACAGTCAATTTTCTTCCTTTTTTCTTTCCAAAACTTTCGTACAAAACTTGGTGTCTGTTGTAAAATGTTACGACAATGTTACAAACGTCATATAACGAATTTCTCGCGAAATAATTGAACATAATGTTAAGTGAAGGAAAAAAGGAAGGAAAGAGTATAAAACAAGAGAGTTCAAACGAATGAAAGAAATGACCAATAAGAAGCGTGAAAATTTTTAAAATAAAAAATGCGCCAGAAAAACCTTGTTTCAAAATCAAATGATAAAGTATAAGGAAAAAAAAGAGATTCACAAGAAGGCTTAGAATATGAATAAAGATTGTGAAAAAATTATAGTTTTGAAGAGAAAAAAAAAATGTAAAAGCAAATTGAATATAAAAATACTTCGGAATGAATTAATACTCAAACAAACCTTTTTATAAGAAAAGCACTTTCCTCACAAAGCTACCAAAATAATTATAAAATATGTTTTGCTAATTAAATAAAAATACTATATTACTACAAATAATGCGTATGATAAAATATAAAATTCGCAGGAATTTTTCTATTGAATGCATTTTTTTTCATTCTAAAATTTTATAGAAATAATAATCTCTCAATTTGAAGAATGCACAGCTTTATCAGGAAATTACTTCCATTTTTTTTTCAAGTATAAAATCATCCTACAAGTTCTGTCCAGTTTTAATTCTCTGAAATTTAGTAAGTTATAGAAATGTCTTAATTAATTATCGCGGCAAAATAGCATTTTATGAAAGTAAAATTCCTACACACACATATATGTTAGTGCTAGGGCGATTAATCGGAACTAGAATCGGGAATAGGAAAAATGAGAACATTGAGACCATTGCCAAGGTTGCTGCGAGGAAAGTGGTCTCTCTCTCTCTCTCTCTCTCTCTCTCTCTCTCTCTCTCTCTCTCTCTCTCTCTCTCTCTCTCTCTCTCTACCGTGCTAGTAAGCTGCGTGCGCCTGAAAGTATCCTGTGTCTCTATAAGGCCACCATTCGCCTATGTATGAAGTATTGTTGTCATATGCGGGCTGGCGCATCTGCTACTAGCCTCTCACTCCTGGAGAGGGTTCAAAAGAAAGTCGCCAAACTGATAGGTCCTGAACTGTTATCTAAACTCCAAGAATGGATGTCCAAGGATAGACCCCTGAGGTAAACCCGCATTTATATCATATTGTTTACATGTAAGACCGTCAGAAATCAAGGCTACATTATCTGGGAAACACTTTCCTTTCAAAAACAACTTTGTGGCTGGGACGAGGTGAAAGTCAGAGGGTGCAAGGTCAGGTGAGTAGGGAGCATAAGGGTGACTTTCATAACAACAGGCCCGTGCTTCTGATCTGGCGACATGCAAGTTGTGGATCGGAGCGTTGTCCTGCAGGAGGAGAATACCTTTGCTGATTTTGCCTCGCCTCTTGATTTTGATAGCTTCCCTTAATTTAATCAAAAGTGAAGCATAACAGAAAATCTCTCATAACTACTCCGTCTTGGTCCCAGAAGACTGTGAGCATGACATTGCCAGCGGAGGGCTGCACCCTTGCCGTCTTTGGAGGTGGTGAATTCAAGTGCTTCCACTGCATTGACTGGGCTTTGGTCTCTGGATCATAGTGATGGACCCAGGTTTCATCCTGTGTAATCAGTCTTTTGAAAAACTTTGACTCATCTTCTTGGCACATCTTCAAATTCGTCCTCGAGCACTCGACGCGTTTTCGCTTCTGGAATGGTGTGAGCAACCTGGGAATCCATCTGGCAGACACCTTATGCATATGCAAATAGTCATGAATGATAGTTTCCGGGGGCCCTGTACTAATCTTGACATCTTGGCCTATTTGGCGAATAGTAATGCGCCGATATTCCAAAATGGCAGCCTCAACTTGACGGACAGATGCCTTATCAATGTGAGAAGGGGGGTCAACCAGGTCTGGGAGCTGTTTCCACAGACTTCTGGCCATGTTTGAATTCACGATGCCAGCGTTGTACAAGGGTAATATGATGGGGCATTATCACCATAAGCTTCTTTCATTTCATCAAAAGTTTCCTTTGGTGTGCGTCCTTTAAATTACAAAAACTGGATCACTGCTCGACATTCAACCGGCTCTATTTCACACCTGACTCAGTTCAAAGACCTGGAAAACAGAAACCACAATCAGTTCAGAGCTGTAATTTGCTACATAACCCGTAGAGATATAAGTCATTGCACAGGCAAAATTTCAGCTAGATCAGACAACTGGAAGTTGGTCACGGGCATTACTTATTGCACGCCCCTCGTACATGATTTTTTTAATAATGATAAAAAAATGAATACAAATGAAAATATTCATACACGATAATTAACTTTTTTAATCAACGTACACAAAACTGATAGTAAAAAATCTGCATTTTTTACGATTAATTCCACTCAGTTTTTAATTTAAGTATATTTACATATTTAATTATTTTATTGCTTAACATTTTTCATTTTTCATTTGTTAATGAATTTGTTTCCAATTTATTTCTTTGTTCAATTGGTTAACTGATTATAATTGTTCAGATATAGAATTTGTGTATTTTTTTTTCATTTGTATTCATGTTTGTTATTATTATTATTTAAAAATTGGTGTATTCTTTTTTTTATAAGAATTTGTTAATTTACGTGTTTCATTCTCGTAAACTGTTTCGACAATTTCCTGTACTAACAGTTTAGCGTCCCAAATTATTTATTGTAAAATACTCTTTTTGCTTTTATTCAGTAAGAGTTATCTGCCTCATATTTCTCCGACATAAAACTAAGGAGAAGCAAGTTGAAAAGAAGATAATGGAGCTGTGTATATCTATTACAGAAGGAAATGTAAACAATGTTAAGTTCGAATTAAAATAGGGAAAAGAAATAAATAAAAGCAAAGTTGGATTACGAAAACCAAACGAAATGAGGGGAAAAAAGGAAAGCGATATTAAAATAAAAAGAACGATAGAAGAAAATACAGAAGAAAGAAACATATAGAAAGATGGATGGAAACAAACGAAACAAAAATTGAATAAAACATGAAATGAATTCTGTTTCTGACTTTTTAGATGAAGATTGTTTATTCGTAATATTTGAAACCTTCAGACTATTGTTCTCATCTTGTTTCGATGTAACCTCCGACCTTCTTTAGGCGTATAGTGTCGAACTCGGGAATCGCTTTGTCGAACTCTGATCTTTCTATAGTACTTAAGAATCTGCACGGAATTTCAAACGGGACTTTTTATTTAATGCACAGAGCATAATGCTCTAGTTCCGTCAATAATAACTGGTTACAAGTCATAAGTGACTTGAAACTATTTTAGTTTCGCCCGCACTAAGAATTGAACCTTCAACCTCCAGAAGAGTGTAAGTTACAACTGAGTTTTACCAAGTACTTTATCCCCTACGCCAGTGATTCTTTTGAGCAATTCTGATATGATTTTAGAGCCACATGAAGATGGTCGTAGGTTACATCGACTGAAACGTTTTTAGAAATAATACTCAAGAGGAAAAGAGTAGCCCTAATGATAAAAAAATAATGCATTTGAAATGATAGAAAAAAGAAAATGACACGAACGTATAATGATAGAATGGACACATAAATAACGAAAAAGGTAAGCACGAAACAAAACTACTGATGAGAGACAGAAATAAGTTGCGGAAATAATTGAAGAAAAAAAGGTAGAATGCAAAACTTTATTACAAATGAGTAAAAGAGCGACATAGCACGTGAGAAAAAGGAGGCAGGAAAAAACATAAAAAAACGAAAGAAAAAAGAAAGCCAAGTAAATGAAAAGCGACAGAGGAAATAATAATAACAACGAATGTCAAGTGAGAAGATATGACAAATAAATACAAAAATGTTGAAGTAGAAGAAAAACGAAGAAAAAAATTTCAACCAATAAAGAAAACGAAAAACAAATTACAAAACAAATAAAATCAATGAAATAGTTCTGAATAGGAAAAGTCAGCTTTCAAGAAAAGTTAACACAATTGCAAATAAAAATGTGTGAAAACGAGAAAATATATAAAATTGACAACAAATAGTTGGTTTCATTATATTCTGCGAAGAGACGAGGCCCCAATGTCCAGCTTAAAATTTGAAAAGAAATCCAATTCGGACTTGTCAATCTAGATTATCTTGGAACCTACTTATTCCAGCATCCCCTAATTACACATTTCTTTTTTATTATTGCCTCATTTTTTTTTTAACATTTGAATTATTTTTTGCGTATTTCTAATCTGAAGAAGTATTACATTTTGTGCTGGATCAATGACTCTGCTTCGAAGATGTCGTTTACTCTCGACATTAATCAGCTGAAACAAACCAATAAATTATAAATGAATCATAGCACGGAAAAATAGGTGAAAGAGACGAGGAGAAGACCCTACGAACGCGCCCCATATATATATATATATATATATATATATATATATATATATATATATATATTTATATATAATTTAAAGGAGATTAGAACAATAGTCTAAAGAGCTGAGTGTATTTCAATGTAACAGTGAAATTACTAGTTTAATTAAAATACAGGAAAGAGAAAGTGATCGTTGTAATTTAGATATATAATAAGCTTGATGGGTAAATATCCTAGAGCTAATTCAATATTAAGTAATGTGATTGATAATTTAAAATTTAAAAATAAAATTATAATTAAATTAAAAATCCGTTTTATAAGAAGGAAAAACAACACAATCAATTATCTGTACGATCGTTTAGGAAAACAATGCTTTTTATTGTGGTAGACATCAAGTTACGTACAATAATCATTACATATAGTTTTTTAATAAGCAAGGTCTCCTCGTCAGCAAATTTTGAAGGGTTTTTATTAAATTTAAAAGACACCATGAATAAACCTAGCCTTAAAAGTAAGGCAGATGTATCTGAAAAAAATTGAAATAAATAGTCTGGATTTAAAATTTATAAGAAAATTAATATGGGTTAGAGATAGAAAAGAAATAGAGTAAAATATAGATTTGAATTTAAATTATTATTTGTAATGTTGTACTTAAAGCAAACTTATAATTTAAATTCAAATCTATATTTTACTCTATTTTATTTAAGAATTGATTTGTTTAATTTATTTTTAATTTAATTTATTTTTGATATTATTTGCTAAAGCCCGGCACAAAAAATTCGATTATAAATGTATGATGTATGATTTTTTAACTATGGAGAATTAATTAACATTTTTACAAAAAATAAATAAAATGGTAAACAAAATATTACTTTTACTTAATATAGCATTTAATCATTCTGTACGAAGGCTGTCTGAATTCCTTTGGTGATTATGCATTTATATATATATATATATATATATATATATATATATATATATATATATATATATATATATATATATATATATATATATATAAATTGAATGCAATTTTAGGAATTTGTAGCAACAATAACATGGCCTGATCGGACATCAAAGAGCACGTAATTGTCTAATGTGGAAAGAAATCAGATTAGATAAATATTCATGATGCAGCTGATCGATTGTCGAAAGATAGGAATATCTAGAGTCATGGCGTAATATATAAATAACGACCGAATCGTGGTAAACAGTCTTTTCATATAAGCGAGAGAGATGTGTTCTTGGGAAGCGAGAGGACACAACACGTGTGTTAAAGATGTAGAATACCTAATTGCATGTCATCCTCTCATGATATAAGGGTTAGCAAATAGAACTTGGCGTCGTGTTCCGATCACTATGGTGTCTTAAAGTTCGAAATAAAATTCAACTATATAAAAAAAACACAGAAGACTCGTGCATTTCCATCTCGAATTATGAATGGAAAACATTGCCTTGCAGAAAATAATCGGGTAGAGAGAACAGATTGACAGAACGGGGGCCGGCAACACTGGTTTTGATATTTAAACTATGTACTATTAATAGAACAATTAAATGAACTGTCTGCTGTGTTGTAAAGTCGTTAAGTTATTATGAAGTAATGTTGACACGAACAGACCGTCACAAGGAAAGCTAAATGAACTGTATGTTAGTTGTGCTAAATGATATATAGCTGTGTTTAAATGACGTAAAGTGAACGATAATTAAGAACATTATGTAGAAAGCATTATGTAATAAATATTTATTGGTTTAAAATTACCAATAAAACTAAAATCTATATATCAACCTCCACAATGTATTTTATGTTTGCAAAATTACGTTTGCATATTACATGACTTTTTACAGTAATCTGAAAATAAACACAATACAAAACAGATCTATAGTATAATGTAAAGAGATTTGATAATAATTAAAATCGGTATTATTATCGGAATCAGAAATTTCGAACAGAATCGGTAATTGTATCGGACTCGGGAAGAATATTGGAATTGTCTTATAACTAGAATTCAATAAAGCTCTGAAACGTTTTCTGCCTCAAGTCACAAACAAGACAGATACTTTTAAAACTCCAAGTATTCAACAAGGATAAAAGCGTGTGATCCGCTTGTTGATCCTGAGTTTTCCTTCTTAAAAGAATAAATGTTTATATAAAAAAATAGCACGTCTAATAGATAATCAGATAAATATATTCGCAGCTTATTTTGGCTCCCACTTATGTTTTGTACTTTTTTTGTGCGGGAAGATTGTTTTGTTTTGGGAACAATCCGTTTTTTCTTCTGTTTTTATCGCGAGTTTTTTCAATCTCCATCAAAGTAATGTTCACAAATTCGCCAAATATTTGTCCTCTTTTGAGGACAGTGTCCGAAACAAAGGAATGAAATGTCTCAGTCGGTAAGAAGTAATCGTCAAAGATTAGCTTTATATATCGCCACATATATGGCGTCATCTATCTGCTTTCTACGCATCTGTTTGGCCTTTACAAACTTGTTCAATTAAATCAATAAACACAGCAACCACTGCACAAGTTGGAAAATAATGTTTGCACGTGTAAAACTCACTTAACGTATCATGCACACTAACATTCCTTTGTGATATATGAATAGATTTTTCCCTAGAATGTGAGGGAGACTTGCACACAAAACCATACCCACAACAAAATTGCCTAACGAGATATGCTTTTGTCAGTGTTAATTTGTGTTTACCGAAACTGGTTAAGTATAAAAATTTCATTAAATAGATAAATTTTATTTTAATTAATTTAAAGATACTTTTCAAAAATAATTCAAATCATATAGTTTGTTAAATGAACAAAACTCAAACGTTGTCTTTGTTTTAAGAATAACAACGGATAAAAATTGCACATTTATTTAGATTTCATTTTTTCTCTTTTCACTTAAGAAAAAATAAAAGTAAAACGTTTTCAGGTAAAAGTTTGGTAATAGAAAGACTTAATACATAAAAATTTACAGATACTGTGAATTAATCTATTTGATGTTCACGATTCGTTGCGCCAACGAGGATTGTAAATCATTGTAGATTATGGATTAATGATAATCAAGTATACTAACAACAAGTAGTGAACTCTTCCGGAGCAACATTAGTAAATTTATTGTCCTAATAAATATTTAAGACTTATCAAGTGGCATAATACTTTTTGTTAAAATATGAATTAAAAAAGCATATTATTCTAATATATACGAATTGCCTTCAATAAGCTTTCAGACATCTTTTGTACAGGCATTTAAAATTTTCGTAAACTCTTTAAAATTCAGTATGTTATTTCTATACATCTTATGAGATGACTGGCCAATTTTTATGATTTCAGTTTCAAATAAAACATCCTACTAAAGCCTTATTGTCACAACTGGTGAACTTCCAAAATGCAATCCTGACGTGAGGACACTCTAGAAGAACGATATGCAATAAAGTTCTGTTTCAAATTTGAACAAATTATCACAAAAACGTATGGAATGCTCCAAACTGCTTCTGGACAATCTTCCATGAATCGATCATCAGTTTTTGAGTGGCATAAAAGATTTGAAGAAGGCAGGAAGTCTGTGATGGATGAGAGGTATGGGAGAAGTGAGGAAGTCGGAACAAAAGAGTTAATACGCCAAATAAAGAATTTCATGGATAAGGACCGTCGTGTGTCTATGGAGACAATAAGTATGCAGTTTAATGTCAGTGTGAATACTGTACGCACAATTATTCGCGAAGAACTGAAGATGAGGAAGATTTGCACAAAGTTTGTTCCAAGGGTACTTCATCCTTCTCAAAGACTATTTGACCGAGATGGGTATCAAGACAATTCCTCACCATCATTATAGTCTAGACCTTGCTCTCTGTGACTTTTGGTTATATGCTAAGCTCAATGAAAACGTAGAGGCTGTCGTTATGAGACAATTAAGGGGAGGAAAGAGGCTGTGCGAGAGTCAATGACATGCTCACACAAGAAGACGCCCATGTGTCCTTCCATCATTTCTTGGAACAGTACAACAAGCGCATTGCAGCTGGAGGAGATTACTTCGAATAGGGTTAGGGTTTCATGTGTGTTCTATGAATAAAAGTGACACTAGGAAAAAGTCCGGAAACTTTTTAAAATATATTGTAGTTAAATAATAATTATTTTGTTTTCATATTAAATTCTTTAGAATGACTTTAAGGTTAAAATTCATTTCGAGACAATCTCAGCAAAATTATTTTTCAGTTCAGTTTTTTTTTTTTTTTTTACTTTTTTATAAATGATGGAAAAAAATTACGACGTGGATTTAAGGTTCGATGGAAATAAAATAAATCGATGTGTCTAAAACAAAAAAATGTTAACTATTCTTGATAGATTGCTAACTATACTGCGCTCCAAATAATCATTTACGGTTTTAAATTCGGCAGATTTCTGTCTCCAAATTCCACACATTGCTACCAAAAGCTCACTACACTAAAATCCGACATTGCTGACCAACTCTCAACCAGGAAACACGATGCACTGATGACAATACCTGCTATATCAACATCAAAATCAAAAATCAACCCAGTTTCTGAAATATCAGGCTTTTTATTTCAAACCAGAAATATTTCATTTGCATATTAAGTGACAAGCATATAAAATAATAGACGGTCATTTTTTTTTCTTTTTTCTTCATTCTTTTTGTCTGCGCGGGTTGCACAAAAATAGGTTTGTACCAATTTTTAATTACAGAAGAGTAACTTATCTTGCATTTGGTATCATTTCAAACCACACGCCCCCTATCATTAAATATCGTTTTGCATTACATAATCTCGTATCCGGATTAGCTGAATACGGTCCCCCTGTACACTGTGCATTGTCACGGGTTCATCTCCATTGCTATCTGACCCAGCATTTACATATTCATCGTCTACATGGACAACGTGCCTTAAAGCTAAAATAGGAATTTAATCTACTCTCAACTTGTTAGAGGATTGCACCACAGTAGCAATGTGGCCTCTCTTTATTCGACCTTAAGACATTATATCAGAACGTGTCCTTTACAGGTGATATTCTTCCTTTCTCAGCTATCGTTCTTACCGTCCAATGGTATCGCTTCACTATTCCATTTCCTGTGGAGCTATAGGCTTCCCTATAATAGCTTCTTAGCTTCCATTTGTTTACATTGCTTGGGGAATTGAGCGAAAATGATTGCCATTGTCCATTATAACCTCCTTTACTGGACCTTATTCAGGCATCACTTTTCCATATTCCTCTGCAACCGCATGTGCTGATTCCTCCTGTAACAACCTCCATATTGCCAGTCTATCAGGTCCACAGTCAATCGTTGACAAGTATTTTCCTCCCTCCTTTGTAATGTGTTATGTCTATAGCTAATCTTATCTAATTCTTTGCAGTCGCAATTATGTATATATGGGGCGGGGTCGTAATCTCTTTCTAAAATGGAGAGATTAAAAACACGATTCTAGTTGGACTTTACGAAAAGGGTCGTCGTCGTTGTGAAATGGAGCGATTAAAATGTGATACGGGTCGGACTTTTCAGACGTGTGTCGTTAAGTTATAGAGAGGATAAAATTACATTTCGAGCCAGACTTTGTTATGCTGCGTGTGCTAATTGTGTCTAGCTGTATTTGAAGGACTAGCTGTATCTAGCCGTGTAGTGTAAACTAGCTACGTCTAGACGTGAAGTGAGTGTGCTAGCTGTGGCTAGACATGTTTGAAGGGCTAGTTGTGCCTAAGAAGCCCTGGAAATGTAAGTGCCGATCTTGGCATGGGTTTATGTGAGGATCTTTAAGAATAATGGGGACGTGTAATTTGATATTAATTGAGTGCATATCAATGAATTAACTGCCCTAAAAAGACGTTATAAAAAGACCTTAGGCGAGAGGACTGGGTAGTGGTTGGCAGCAAATAAAACACATTTAAAATGTCATTTTTTTTTTCTAATGAAATGTTTCCCGTTTTATATGTGTATCAACTTTTCTGCACCAAATATAATGCGGTTTCCACTGCCGAGTGGTGCATTTTATGGATCCCTTCTAGTTTACAATTTCCTAGGCAGCATGCCGGATTCTCTCTTTGGCAAAGTAACCTCTTTTTCATCCGTGGCTTTGTACATCTCGGAAGGTAAAAACACTGCTTTTATTTGCATTTCAATTTTGATACTAACTCTTCAAGAATTTATAATCTCCGTTTTACAATGATTTCTCCATAATTCGTTTTTCCTATTCATCAAAATTTTTTATTTATTATTATTATTATTATTATTATTATTATTATTATTATAGAACAAATTTCCTGTTAGTTACTGTATTGAACCAGATACATAGTCGTACCTTCGGCGTGCCCGGCTCTTCAGATACGCTTAAATATGATAGTTTATTTCATGAATATTTCATATTGATTATTATTGAGTAAATCATCCGAGCATTTAACTTCTAAATACCATCGTCTAAAGATATTCTTTCTTTACTTGTTGATGTGATGAATTAATAATCTTATTTTTATTCAACTTCTAACTCTACATTTATATATATATATAT